>NC_090763.1:21389276-21406776 GCF_036898095.1 Palaemon carinicauda | reverse complement strand
AACGAAAAGTGTGATACGATATTCCCAGTATTTTTCATGTGGAATTTTATGACATAACAATCTAGGTGTAGAGAAGTGAGTGAGAGACGAAAGCCACTGAAAGAGATTTGGTATAATTTATATTATACAGTAGAATCAATAAGGCCTACTTCTTTTATTAAAAAGATAGCTTTATACATAATAAGTTTTTGACAAAGATACCAATATTAATTGAATTGTGCAGTAATAAATATATATATATATATATATATATATATATATATATATATATATATATATATATACATATATATATGTAAATATATATATATATATATATATATATATATATATATATATATATATATATATATATATATATATATATATATATATATATATATATATATGGGATGATGAATAGAGAAGTATTGAAATATATATATATATATATATATATATATATATATATATATATATATATATATATATATGGGATGATGAATAGAGAAGTATTGAAATAAAAGTTCAAAATAGAGACGAATGGCAAAATGTAACCGAGGCCCTATGCGTCCATAAGCGTTCTAGATGACGATGATGACATGTATATATGTTATCCCTCTGTACCAGAACATGCAAAGAAAAGGCTGTCTTGGAGGGGACTTAAGGCAATATCATCAAGGTTGCTTTAGCCAATCAGTGGGTTCTGAGTTGGGTTTATGATTTGGGGCCATATGGGCCAGTACTGGTCCGGGGAAGCCATTTAGCGTCTCGGTGTAACAGGTAAAACCCCAAAATTGCAGAATGAAGCAAAACTTGAGAAGTTGGTTAGTAAGATGGAAGTAGAATGGAGGTAAATTCAAAGGCTAAAAATTTGATACAGATATGGGCTGAAAAGAAACTGCAAAGGTCCCAAGGGAATGCCTGTAGTACACCATGTGAGGTGACCTAGTGGAAATATTCCCTACGGATGTTTATATAACAAAGAGAAAGTGTCTGGCTATTAGTCTCTCCCAAGATATACTAGTTTACCAAACTTTCAACTGGGCTCCACAAGTCACTAGGAGAATTGGAAGACCCAGGCCTGCCAGGCTGAGGGCTATGAAGCGTGAGGTAGGAGATGATGAATGTCAAAGCAGTGATTTAAAAGTTCAAGATAGAGACGACTGGCGAAATCTAATCGAGGCCCTTTGCGTCAATAGGCATAGGAGGAGATGATTATAATGATGATGAGGTGTGTATATATATATATATATATATATATATATATATATATATATATATATATATATATATATATATATACACATACAGTCACGCTCATTGGAATTGCTAGACATATAACTACTCAGAGAGTAGACATGCCCTGGTGAGAAGAGGTACCCCGAGGGGTAAACACGAAAACCTCAATCTCCCACAAATTTGCAGGTGTCCCCCGTGTGTGCATATCTATCTAAATATTTAGGCATCATTTATGATGGGTTGCGTACACTAGTTTCTTATAACTCTCAAAATCTGATTCTTCACCTGACAAAGGATATATTTTGCTGTGGATTAAGGGACCCAGTCGTGACCACTGAGAGAATCTCTAGGAGGCCATGACCAAGGCCGTACGGCCTTACCGTGACCCAGGCATGACCACCGAGAGAATCTCTAGGAGGTAGTGACCAAAGCCGTACGGCCTTGCCGTGACCTAGCCGTAACCACCGAGAGAATCTCTCGGAGGCCATCACAGCCTTGCCATGACCCACTTGTGGCCACCGAGAGAATCTCTAGGAGGCCGTGACCAAGGACGTACAGCCTTGCTGTGACCCAGCCGTGGCCACCAAATCTCTAGAAGGTCATGACCAAGATCGTACGGCTTTGCCATGACCCAGCCGTGACCACAGACAGAATCTCTAGGAAGCCATGACCAAGGCCATACGGCCTTGCCATGATCTAGGCGTGGCCACTCAGAGAATCTCTAGGAGGCCAAGACCAAGGTCGTATGGCCTTGCCGTGACCCAGCCGTGGCCACAGAGAGAATTTTTAGGAGGGCGTGACGGCCTTGCCATGACCCAGCCGTGGCCACAGATAGAATCTCTACGAGGCCGTGACCAAGGCCCTATGGCCTTGACGTGATCCAGACGTGGCCACTAAATGTCTAGTAGGCCATGACCAAGGCTGTATGGCCTTGCCGTGACCCAGCCGTGGCCACTGAGAGAATCTCTAGGACACCATGACCAAGGCAGTACGGCCTTGCCGTGCTCCCGCCATGGTCACCGAGAGAATCTCTAGGAGGCCATGACCATAGACATACGGCCTTGGCGTGACCCAGCCGTGGCCACTGAGAGAATCTCTAGGAGGCCGTGACCACCTTGGGCACTGAGAGAATATCTAGGAGGCCGTGACCAAGGCCGTACTGCCTTGCCAAGACCCCGGTGACACCGAGAGAATTTCTAAGAGGCGACGACCAAGGCCATACAGCCTTGCCGTGACTCAGCCATGGCTACCGAAAGAATTTCTAGGCAGCCATGAGCAAGGCCATATGGTCTTCCATGACCCAGCTGGGGCCACCAAGCTCTAAGAGGCCTTGACCAAGGCTGTACGGCTTTGCCATGACCCAGCCATGGCCACCAAGAGAATCTCTAAGAGGCCGTGACCTAGGCCTTACGGCCTTGCCGTGACGCAGCTGTTGCCACCAAAAAAATCTTTAGGAGGCCATGATCTAGGACGTACGGCCTTGCCGTGACACAGCTGCAGCTGTAAGCTTGCCATGGAAGATCCTGCATTAGAATGCATCCCAAAATCTAACCAGTGTCTGTTTGGCTTTTATTATTATTATTATTATTATTATTATTATTATTATTATTATTATTACTTACTAAGCTACAACCCGACCTGGAAAAGCGGGATGCTATAAGCCCAGGGGCTCCAACAGGGAAAATAACCCAGTGAGGAAAGGAAACAAGAAATAAAATATTTTGGGAACAGTTACATTAAAATAAATATTTCCTATATATACTATAGAAACTTTAACAAAACAAGAGGAAGAGAAATAAGATAAAATAGTGTGCCCGAGTGTACCCTTAAGCAAGAAAACTAACCCAATCAGTGGAAGGCCATGGTACAGAGGCTATGGCCCTACCCAAGACCAGAGAGCAATGGTTTGATTTTGAAGTGTCCTTCTCCTACAAGAGCTGCTTACTATCGCTAAGGAGTCTATTCTACCCTTAACCTTGCCAGTCCGTCTCTATCTTGAGCTTTTAATTGAATACTTCTCCATTCCTCATCTCCTACTTCGCGCTTCATAGTTCTAAGCCATGTAGGTCTGTCTTCAAACTCTTCTAGTGCCTTGAGGAACCCATCTGAACGTTTGGTAAATTAATCTCTCTCGGGGAATGCAAAGAGCATGCTCCAAACCATCTCCATCTACCCCTCACCATGATCTCATCCACATATAGCCCTCGAGTAATCTCTCTAATAGTTTCATTTCTAATCCTGTCCTGCCATGTAACTCCCAATATCCTTCTGAGGGATTTATTCTCAAATCTACTAAATCTATTGGAGATTGTTTCATTGTCATACCATGACTCATGTCCATAGAGTAACGCCGATCTCGCTAAAATTATGTATGGTCTGATTTTTAAACGTAATTTAAGGCGATTTGATTTCCAAATTTTACTTAACCTAGCCATTGTCTGATTTGTTTTTTTCCATCTTTCACTAAACTCTAATTATAAAAACCCTATATTGGAGATCATAGTTCCTAAATACTTAAATGATTCTACCTCATTGATCCTTTCTCCTTCCAATAATATTACATCTTTCTCATTCCAATAATATTAAATCTTCCATTGCATACTCCATTCTCATCATCTCTGTCTTTCTTCTATTTATCTTCAACCCAACCTCGTGTGATATTTCATGCATTCTGGTAAACAAGCATTGCAAATCAGCATTTTTATATTCTATGTGTCGCTGTACAACATGTCTCAAAATGAAAATTTGGTCAGTACAACTTCTACCTTTTCTAAATCCTGCTTGTTCATCTCTCAGCTTTTCGTCAATCTTTCTCTCTAGTCTCTTTAGAATAAGCATACTATATATTTACATAACAACTGACGTAAGTGTTATTCCTCTATATTTATTGCAATCAGTCAAGTCTCCCTCCCCCCCCCCCCCCCCACCAACACTCTTAACTCCCAATCATCAGGTTTTGCCTCTTCATGCCACATTCTACAAAATAATCTTGTAAGTACTCTGGGAGTCACTTCATTTTCGGTTAGTATCATCTCGGCAGTTATTCCATCGCATCCCGGGGCTTTCTATCACTTTAGTGTTTTGAGGATAGCCTCAACTTCAAACACACTGAATTCATTCATGGGCACATCAAGGTCTCCATCAGCTTCAGGTATATCAATCAAATTATTCTTTCATATCCCCAACTCATAACCTCACTACAGTGTTCCATCCAAAGTTGTCTTTCCTCCTCTTCTGTTGTTATTACATATTCATCTCTCTTTTTGATGGATATATGCTTCTTCTTTTTCGGCCCCATAGATTTCATTAATAATTCTATGAGCAATTCTCACACTATAATCACTTACTGAAGGCATAGCTCTGTCAGCCTCATCTGCTTTACTGTCTAAATATTCTCTCCAGTCATTCCTAGCCTTTCTTTCCACCTCACTATCAATACTAAAATATTTTGGATGCTCTACCTTGTAATTTTCATTACTTAATCGAAAATTTTCAACAATCAATTTCTGTTTCTGTCTCCTAATTATAGCATCCCAAATATCATTTGACATCCGTGGCTTTATCCTTGTAACTGCGTGTCCTAAGACTTCAGTACCAACTAAAACTTCAGTACCAACTGACTGATATATGTTCTTAATATCACACCATTCTTCATTAATTGTCTGCTATTCGTCTCTTAAAGTCTCTAAGACTGCAAATTAATTTCTACATCCAATTGCAAAGGTATCTCTGGGCTCTTCTAAAAGTTTAGTTGTATCAAACTTATATATTCTATCTACCTTTCTGTTGGGTGCTTTCAGTTTTAATTTCAGTGTGGCAATGAGGAGCTGGTGATCACTAACAATATCCGCTTCTCTATAGCTACTTATATTTCTCAGTCCTCCTTCTCTCTTCATTACAAGGTAGTAGGTTGGCCAGGGTACCACCCACCCGCTGAGATACTACCGCTAGCGAGTTATGGGTCCTTTGACTGGCCAGACAGTATTACATTGGATCTTTCTCTATAGTTACGGTTCCCTTTCCCTTTGCCTAACACACACCGAATAGTCTGGCCTATTCTTTTCACATTCTCCTCTGTCCTCACACACCTGACAACGTTAAGATATCCAAACAGTAGTTCTTCACTCAAGGGGTTAACTACTGCACTGTAATTGTTCAGTGGCTACTGTCCTCTTGGTAAGGATAGAAGAGACTCTTTAGCTATGGTAAGCAGCTCTTCTAAGAGAAGGACACTCCAAAATCAAACCATTGTTCTCTAGTCTTGGGTAGTGCCATACCCTCTTGTCATGGGTAGATACAATACTTTTAAAAGGATATAATAAAACACAAAAATATTTATTCCCAAAGAGTGAGCGCGAAGTGAGACAAGATTCGACTACGGACCCGTGATAAGGGAACTGTCCTGTTTTGACCAAGATGTCATCGTCTCAATTAGTGGAGTCAGCATATCTTGAGAAACCGAGCCTGAAGGAAATCCATGTTTAGGATATATGTCATCATGGAAGGACACGTGCTGCCCTTTTGTTATGACTTAACAGTGGACCAGATTGCATCAGAAATTTCTTCTAGAAGCTTTCATGGCGTGATCGAAGTGGCCATTTTTGAGGAAGCCAATAGAGACGCAGAAATGTTAAAAAGAACGCCTTCTATGGAGATGACCACTGCCCACTGTAATCAACTCCGCCTAGGACATAAGACAAGAGAGAACTATGTCCGAAGCAGATAAGATCCAAGTCCTAGCGAGATAAGAAACATAGAAGACCAGAAGTCTGATGAGCCAGATTCTAACCTACCCTTCAGACAACAAAAGCCTATCTCCCAAAAATCCTGTTATGGCCAAGAAGAAGAGACAAATTGAAGCAGCCAACCCTCCCTGCTTGTGACGAGAAGTAGCCAACACTGCCAGCAGCCTGCCTTATTTCAACAGTATTATCGAATTCCTGGGAGAAGACCTCTGATGTACCATCTTGATGCCACCCTTTTTGTGACGTCTTCGAATCCGGTCATCGTGCCAGTTTCATCTGTGCTTCAGCCGGCCATCTGCAACGTTCTCAAGCCTGAAGTCTCCGTACCAGTATCGTCTCAGCAGCTGCAGATAACCTCTGATGTCCCATCTTGATGCCACCCCTTTTGTGACGTCTTCGAATCCAGCCATCGAGCCAATTTCATCTGAACTTCAGCAGTCATTCTGCATCGTTCTCAAGCCTGAAGCCTCCGTACCAGTATAGTCTCAGCAGCTGCAGAAAACTATTCCTTGAGTATTTTTATCTTACTGACTGTTCCCCTTTTCTGTTGATGTTTTGATTGATTTTATTTGTAAGTTAAAGTAACCGAAGGAGTAACATTGATTTTCTTTGTAAGTTTGTGAATAAACGTGTTGTGTTTTTTTTTTTTTTTTTCCTTTTTATATCTATTTCCCATATTTTAATGTCGGTTGTTGTTGATATTTATTTTACGTATTAAAAGAACCTGTAACGATTTTAAGATTGTAACACCTCTGTACCATGGTTTTCCACTGTCTTGGGTTAGAGTTTTCTTGCTTGAGGGTACATTCGGGCACGCTCTTTCTATGTTGTTTCTCTTCATCTTTTTATGAAGTTTTTATAGTTTATATATGATAGATCTAGTTATACCTTAGTTAATTATCTTAAAATGTTTTACATTGTTATTACTTCTCTTGCAGTTTATTTATTTACGTGTTTCCTTTCCTCACTGGGCTATTTTTCCCTGTTGGAGTCTTTGGGCTTATAGCATCGTGCTTCTCCAACTAAGGTTGTAGCTTAGCTACTAACAGCAATAATAATAATAATAATAATAATAATAATAATAATAATAATAATAATGGGAATGTGATCTATTTGATTTTTGTAAATGCCACATGGTGAATTCCACGTATACTTGTGGATGTTCTTGTGTTGAAAAAGAGTACCCCCAATAACAAAATTGTTTGCTGAACAGAAACTTAAGAAATGTGCTCCATTTTAATTTAGAACTTCGCCAAGACCGTTGACACCCATCACATTCTCTGTCCCTTGATTATTCCTTCCAACTTCAGCATTGAAGTTGCCAATCACAATTTTCATATCAACATTATTATTATTATTATTATTATTATTATTATTATTATGGCGTAACCAGACCAAAATGTTAAAAGTACGTTTATCAGACATATTTGGTAGGCAAAGCACCCGCTTTTATTACCAGCTTTATTCATTTCAAGGAAGGTTATGACAAACTAACAGAGATCTAACTAAAATTAGTGCAGGGTGCAAATTATGAGGCATAAAGATAAATCCTAAAAAAATAAATGTATGATAGTAAGTAGATCAAGGACAGTGGCACCTCAACATCCAGATCTCAGCATTGAGAATGTTTCTTTAACTCTGTATGCCTCTTTTAAAATCTTAGGTGTGCTTCTTGACAGTAAATTTACTTATGAGAAACACATTAGGTTTGTGTCTTCTTCAATTGCACGAAAAAATTGGCTTATTGATAGTCTTTTAAGATTTTCGGTGATTAATTTATTCTGAAGAAGTGTTTTAATTATCTCATTCTACCTTGTTTCGAGTATTGTTCTCCTGTCTGATCTTCAGCTACTAATTCTTATCTTAATTTGTTGGACAGAAACTTACGGTCTATTAAATTTTTCATTCCTGATCTAGATATTAATCTCTGGACACCGTTGTTCAATTAGTTCATTATGTATGTTGCATAAGATTTTCCATAAATCTGATCATCCTTTACATTCAGATCTTCCCGGACAGTTCCATCCAGTTCGTTTTAATAGGCATGCAGTTAATTTTAATAGTGACTCAGGCCTTCTACATCATGAGGCTCAATACAACACAGTATTCTAAAATTTTTATCCCAACTGTGACCAAGTTGTGGAATGAACTTCCTAATCGGGTAGTTGAATCGGTAGAACTTCAAAAGTTCAAAATTGCAGCAAATGTTTTTATTTTGAACAGGCTGAGATAAGTGTGTTCATAGTTTATACATGAAATATCTGTTTTGATGTTGTTACTGTTTTTAAAATATTTTATTAATTGTTAATTATTTCTAGTATCGTTTATTTATTTCCTTATTTCCTTTCCTCATTTGGCTATTTTTACCTGTTGGAGCCCTTGGGCTTATAGCATCTTTCTTTTCCAACTAGGGTTGTAGCTTAGCTAATAGACTTTTAGATTTTAGACTTTATTTATTCTTACATATAAACTACATATAAGAAGCCAATAAAGGAACTAAGTCCTGCTATGGCAAACATATTGAACAGAGCAAATACTTTAAAATACAATAAATAATACTTTAACAATAAAATTATTTTAAAATTGAATAAATAATATATTATGTACAATAAGCCAGTAAACTCTGTTTAAAGTAAATTAAAAATAAACCTTACTTCAATAATAGTTTCTCAATAAAAGAAAAGGTTTACTTAAAGAAATAAAGAATCTGAAATATAAAACTTAAAGTAATAAAGAATCTGGAATATAAAACATCACTGTCGTAAGTACAATCACCTAGTTAAAGTTTTTATACATAGCGATTACTGCAAACTCATTTACTAAAAATATAAGAAAATAGTATATAAAAATTATATCAAAGGAAACCTAATACTGAGTAACTACCATATGTTTATATTTCCTCTTCAAAGTTACAACAGCCTGAGGCTTTACAAGATCATAAGGTAGTTCGTTTAACAGTCTGCACGTCTGAAACAAAGCAGACTGCTTCTCCACCTCCACCCTAACTGCCGGGAGATTGATCCTCACTCCCCGAGTACCGTACGAGTGTAAAGGCAACAGTGGGGCATAATACTCGCTGAAAATGTCGGACTTTCTATAATAAACATCGTGAATAAACTTCAAAAGGAAATATTTGTATACATCATCAAATTTCATTAAATTTAACCTTTTATACATGTCACTAGTTCTCATCAAAGGTACATTATTCTCGTCGTGCTTAACCTTTAGAATGTTCCTCAGTATTTTATTGAGAGCGGTTTTAATGTTATGGAGGTTTATCTCAGGAACACCACCCCAAATGATAACATTTTGTATTATTATAGGGTACACCAAGGAGTAATACATGGTCATAAGAGCCGATTGAGGCACAAGTGAGGAAAGTGGATAAAAAACACCTTGAATTTTGCTTAATTTCCTAAAAACTTCAGCTGATTGCAGAGCAAAACTTAACTTATTATCAATAACGATGCCCAAGTACCTGACACTGGAGACCCACTCAAGCTTAGTTCCGTTAAAATACATGTCTGGCAAGCTTTCAACATGCCTTGGTGTGAACAACATTAATTTAGTTTTTTCTACGTTAGGAATTAGTCTATTATTCTGGAGCCAATTTGTGAGTTCAGCAATCAATATATTTAATTTGCTAATGCACAATTCAAGTGATTTTTCTCTGATATAAAAAACTGCATCATCTGCAAATAGAACCTTCTTTGCAATCTTTATATCTACTATGTCGTTAATAATAATAATAATAATAATAATAATAATAATAATAATAATAATAATAATAATAATAATATTGAAAATATTAATAATATTAATAATATTAATATCAATATTAATAATATTAATAATCATAATATTAATATTAATAATCATAATATTAATATTAATAATGTTAATATTAATAACATTAATATAAATAATAGTAATATTAATAATATCAATATTATTAATATTGATATTAATATTAATATTAATAATATTAAAATTGATATTAATAACATTAATATTAATATTCATAATATTAATATTAATATCAATATTAACAACATTAATATTAATATTAATAATATTATTAATATTAATATCAATATTAATATTAACACTAATATTAATATTAATATTAATAATATTACTATTATTATTAATATCAATATCAATATTAATATTAATATTAACATTAATAATATTAATATTAATAATATTAATATTATTAATATTAATATTATTAATATCAATATTATCAATATTAATGTTAATATTAATATTAATATTAATAATATTAATATTTATAAAAATAATATTAATATTAATATTAATATTGATATTAATATTATTAATAATAATATTAATATTATTAATGTTAATATCAATATTAATATTAATATCAATAATATTAATATTAATAATAATAATATTTATATTAATATTAATACTAATAATATTAATATTAACATTAATAATAATAATATTAATATTAATAATAATAATACTAATATTGATAATAATAATATTACTATTAATAGTAATATTATTTATAATATTAATATTAACAATATTAATATTAACAATATTAATATTATTAAAAATATTAACATTAATAATATTAATATTAATATTAATAATATTGATATTATTATTAATATTAATATCAATAATATTAATAATATCAATATTAACATTAATATTAATAATATTAATAATAATAATAATAATAATAATAATAATATTAATATTATTATTAATATTAATATCAGTAATATTAATAATATCAATATTAACATTATTATTAACATTAATAATAATAATAACAATAATAATAATAATAATAACAATAATAATAATAATAACAATAATAAGAACAATAATAGTAATAACAATAATAAGAACAATAATAGTAATAATAATAATAATAATCAATAATAAATAATAATAACAATAATAACAATAATAATAATAATAACAATAACAATAATAAGAACAATAATAATAATAATAATAATAATAATAATTAATAATAATTAACAATAATAATAATAATAATAATAATAATACCTTGTAATCATTTAAATTGATTGAAACACATTCCTCGTTTTTCTCTCAGGCAATGAAAATTAAAGGCTTCCTTCCTGGTTAAGTAAGAAATGAAGCAATAGGAAAAGATCGAGCGAGGCGAAATGGCCTCGTCTCAAGATTGCTTCATCAACGCTTCACCTTTGTCATATTTACACTGTCACTATTTATCAGTGTTTGTCATAATACTTCAAGAAGTGTGCACCTTATGAATTTCCTCATTTCACTTTGTTCAGTTTGTTCTACTCTAAGGCATTTTAGACGTGTTGTAGTAGATTTTTCTTTGTTTGTTTACCGTTTGCCTTCGGTTTTAAAAATATCCTCATGCTTAATCAAATATCTTGCAAAGTGGTTTACCTCATATACAGTATATCATATATACATACACACATATGTATATATATATATATATATATATATATATATATATATATATATATATATATATATATGTGTGTGTGTGTGTGTGTGTGTGTATATATATATATATATATGTATATATATAATATATGTATATATACATATATATATACTGTATATATAAATAAACACAGTATACAATAGATTTACTAGGTCTGGGAATAAAGCCCTCAGACGAATATTGGGAGTTGAATTGCAGGACAGGATTAGAAATAAAACTATAAGAGAAATTACTCGAGTGCCATATGTGGATGAGATCATGGTGAGGGGTAGATGGAGATGGTTTGAGAATGCTCTTCGCACTCCCCAAGATATATTAGTTCACCAAACATTTAATTGGGCTCCAGAAGGTACTAGAAGAGTTGGAAGACCCAGGCCTACATGGCTGAGGACTATGAAACGTGAAGTGGGAGATAAGTGGAAAAGTTTTGATTTAAAAACTCAAGATAGAGGCGACTGGCGAAATCTAATCGAGGTCCTTTGCGTCAATAGACACATGAGATGATAATGATAGGGATATATATATATATATATATATATATATATATATATATATATATATATATAGTAATGCACAAATATACTATACAGTAAATATATATATATATATATATATATATATATATATAAAATATAAATATATATATATATATATATATATATATTTATATATATAAATATATATATATATAAATATATATATATATATATATATATATATATATATTTATATATATATATATATATATATATATATATATATCACAACAGCAACAAATGTAGCAGTTTCTAGCCCACTGCAAGACGAAAGTCTCAGTCATGTCCTTATTCATGTCTGGGATATGATCAGCTTTCATTACCACGCTGACCAGTGCGGATTGGTCACAGGAGACCTTTGTCTGATCGCTCACAGTAAACCAACCTAGTATGTGTCTCTGACTAGTACAGCTTTGATGATCATGGCGTAACACAAACTCGTCGCCACTTTAAGGTATCCCCAACCACAACGGTGTGTATATATATATATATATATATATATATATATATATATATATATATATATATATATATTTATATATATATATATATATATATATATATATATATATATGTATACATATATATATATATATATATATATATATATATATATATATATATGTGTGTGTGACATAAATCCTTAATTTCTAATACAGCTTCGCCCCTTGAAGTAAGTACCAGTAGTCCATTAAATGCAGAAGCTTAATAATCTAGTGAGGTGAAGAAATATGATTATTTCCAACAAAAGATGAAACAGAAACCAAGTTTGTGATGAGATATAAAAAAAAAAAATTATATCCTCTTAAAAAAATTGCTTTGGATTGCCATTGAAATATTTCTCTAACAAGTTCCTTTCCAAGTAGTTTAAAAAAAATAGCCAATATTTCGAGGAAAATATTCATATAAACTTCATAAAGGATTTAAACTAGCCTTTAGAAGAATAAATTGTATAGTTTACAGTGTCGATGCCTAAATTATAATGTTCACTCCCAGGTTAATATAAGCCTTCAATTATACAAATAAAGTGGTTTCTCTCATCGTAGGTAGTTGAACAAATGAACACTTCGCCATTAATTGGAGGGGATGATCTATATAATAGAAACATTTGGAATTGGTCATTGGGAAGTCTATCATGTTTGAATTCCTAGATACGACACTGGAGGTTTATTCATTGATTGCTCTTAATTATCGTTTGTGGAGCAGTGCCGCTATTTAGAGTTAACAAAAAAAAAGTATACGGAAGAACGCGAAAACCGGTAAAATGGTAGTGGTAGTAGTAGTAGTAGTAGTAGTAGTAGTAGTAGTAGTAGTAGTAGTAGTGTAAAGGTAATAATAACAAGAGCAATCAGAGATTTCAGACCTCCACCAATGAATAATGCCAACATTTAACCAAAGTCTACGGACACCGCCTCCCACTTTTATATGCTAACTGTACATTGCATGGTGAAAAGTGCTATGTTGATCCAGAATTCATGGTTTCTTCTGATGCATAATATCTATCAATTGTCGAATTTTGGTGAAAATACAATGTGTCAATTTGTTTTGACGTAATTTTAAAAATTGTGATAAATGTAAATCCGGATCTAGAATCCGGATCCGGTACCGGATCTTCTCCAAAATCTAATGGGATCGTCCATGACCTCAGGTCTATCTTCGGTCAAAATTTCATCAAAAGCCTTCGAGTAGTTTTGACATAATCCAGTCCAGAGACACACACAGACAAATAAATAAATAAATAAATAAATAAATAAATAACCCGACTCGATTTTATAACCTCCTTGGCGAGGTTATAATTATAATAATAATTATTATTATTATTATTATTATTATTATTATTATAATAACAACAATGATTATAAGAAGAAGAAGAAGAACAACAACAACAACAAGAGAATCGTGGGTTTTGAGTTAGAATTGGATTTACAGAATTTCGGCCACATGGCCTACTGCTGGTGTCAGTGAGGCATTTCAGCTTAGAAGTGAAGTTAGCGGAACCTGAATTATCCCCATGATGTAGGAGTTCAAAGAGTTTGAACAGCAAGACGGAAGAAAGGAAGAGGGAGGTTGAAGGGCGGGGGATATAGCTGGTAATATAAGTAAATTAATAAATTAGAAAATAATTTAATAGATAAATAAGCATATGAATAAATCAATGGATGAATTAATCTAGAAATAAAACAATAAAGTAGGATATGCATACAGCGTCGTGCTATTCGTCTCGTCTTTGGTGATGTTTGTGATCAAACATCCTACAAAAACTAGAAATCCTTCGACCACTGAAGCGCCTGATTGAAGGGCACGAGTTTCCACGCATAACTAACTCTGCTGTTTCAATATTTCCTACAGACTGAGCAAGAATAAACACTGTTTTATTATTATTATTATTATTATTATTATTTCTATTACCATTATTATTATTATTATTATTATTATTATTATTATTATTATTATTATTATTGTCATTATTATTATTATTGTCATTATTATTATTATTATTATTATTTGCAATGATGATTGCTTTGGTTGATATAGTTGTTCACATTTTCCCAGGCGAGGAAGGAATAGTAATTTAATTCTACTCGATAAGGTTGTCGGGTGGATAGATGAATGAATTTGGACCGCAAGGTCCGATGATGGGCCCCAGGAGGCCAATTAACTTCAAAAGTGTCACCTGGGACAGAGGTAGAATAGGAAGTTAGGAAGTGGGTGCAGCTGATTCTAAGGATGTCTATATTATATCACGAAACCAACTTCTACATACGCTTGAAAGGAAGACATGTGAAGATATCAATATAAAAACAACTTTACAATACACAGTATTTCAAACTAGAATGTGGAAGATACTGAATAGTACAAAATAAGAATATTAGTCAATCTAATCGAGAAACACACCTAAAATTACTGTCCATCGTCTCTTTCAGTGTACAGACTACTCATTAAATCAATGCATTACAAAATTATTCTTCCTGACCTTCTTGCTGCATTTCCTTGTTTTGTTATTAACATAAATGTATGAATATCAACTTCAGGTTGGCTGTATTTGCGTCGGGTTTATGCGCATGCGCTCTAACAAGATGGCTTAGGCAGCCCCCTGAGAACAAACTGAATTGTGATATTGCATGACAACTGGCAATGATAATGTGGGAAAAGGAAATATCTCTGGAGAGAGAGAGAGAGAGAGAGAGAGAGAGAGAGAGAGAGAGAGAGAGAGAGAGAGAGAGAGAGAGAGATTGATTGATTTAAAGTTTTCAGGCATCCTGACATCTGAGGGAGGGAGAGAGAGAGAGAGAGAGAGAGAGAGAGAGAGAGAGAGAGAGAGAGAGAGAGAGAGAGAGATGGGGTGGGGGGCTCTGGTGCTCCGGCTGATCGCTAAACAAGTTTGTATGTTACTGAATCATTTTATTTCTAGGAAAATATGTCCTCTGTTGGGGACACGAACATACTCGCATACTCACGCGGAAGTGTACACACTTAAAACAGTGTATAGGCGAATAGTCCTTTTTTACTGTTATCATTACGATTGTTATCATTAATGTTGATGCTGTTAGCTACGTTGTACATTTGGCACCAGGATAAATAGGAAAAGAAGGGCAGAATAAGCCATGCACTGCGTTGAATGTTACCGAGGTCAATGTGTTGAAATGAACTCCTTGTGGGCGGAGGTAGACTAAAGTAAAATTTAAAATACACAATTATGAACTTCGAAGGGAAAACATAGAAATATGAGTGAAGATTATGTGAAACTGTATTATCTTAAAATGACAATGAACACCGACCTTTGTTGTGTTTGAGACTCATCAGAATATAGATCTTTGATGATTTTCATGAATGCTTGTGGTTAACATGGAAAAATAGAAGGTAATACGTGAGTACCACAAGAAAGGCGTTTACTAAATGGTGTAGTAATGTTAATAGTTAAAGAGCAATAGAATGGATAAAACAGGGAAGGCCACAATATAAGAGTTTGGGGAATAAAAACTTCATTTGTATCGTCCCGCACTAGTGAGTTGTGCAGCCAGATGTATTCTTTATTATCGCTGCAAAATAATGAGGCAGGAAAAACATCCTCTAAAATGACATCACATAGTAAAAAAAAGAATCATAATTAAGTTGCAGATTTACTATTAAGGACATAGACGAAGACGATTGAAATACTAGAATTCACGAATAAACAAAATTAGAAGGAACAAAATATCCAGAAAAACAAGAATCATAAATAAAGAATTCTCGAGTTTCAAAAACAATTAACCCCACATCTGAAGGAAGCTTGTTCATGATTTTACTTTCTGTATTGTCAAAGTTGCAAAAACTGTAGAGGAATGTAAAGGAATAAAACTTTTCAGCTCGTCCAAAAAAAAAAAGATATATATATATATATATATATATATATATATATATATATATATATATATATATATATATAT
Source organism: Palaemon carinicauda (assembly GCF_036898095.1). Taxonomy (NCBI): domain Eukaryota; kingdom Metazoa; phylum Arthropoda; class Malacostraca; order Decapoda; family Palaemonidae; genus Palaemon; species Palaemon carinicauda. The sequence goes on along the minus strand of NC_090763.1, from coordinate 21,390,350 downwards.
ATATATATATATATATAAACTATAAGAACCAGCTATAGAAACAGTTGATCATTATTGAAAATTTCTTTTCAAATGTTGCTGCACTGGAATCTAAGGCCAACAGGAATGAAGTAAATCATGGAATGCTCGCCACAAGCAGAATAACCTAAAAGAAGGGTGAATGTGCTTGAGAGCTTGTATACACTGGTTAAATGACTGTAATTAGGTGAGATTAATGGCGTACTTTATCAAAATCGACACAATGGGGAACATGGACCTTTAGAACAAAGTGGATCATGCAACAATTAAAAAAAAAAAAAAAAAAAAAAAAAAAAAAAAAAAAAAAAAAAAGTACACCGCATAAAAGGGACCCACTGTAAACGGATTATTCAAGCTGCGTGTGTCAAAATTATTGAAATATGAGAGGACACCTTAAAAATTCTGATTAATATATTGATGAAATATCACAATAAAAAGATAAACATATATAAGCATGGGCAAAAAACACTATAACATATGGAACTTCGATAGACTTAGCTGTCGGATTTATTAGAACATATGCGTACACACACACGCTATACACACACACACACATATATATATATATACATATATATATATATATATATATATATATATATATATATATATATATATATATATATATCGGGGGTCAGGCCAGTTGGGGGGAAAACCTCTGGTCGCAGAGCTGACGCTCGGGGTATCCTATATTATTGAGACGTGGTAAGGATTCGTGTCGGAACAAATATATATATATATATATATATATGTGTGTGTATATATATGTATATATATATATATACATATATATGTATGTATATATATACATATATACAAATATATATACAGTATATATATACATATACATGCATATATGTATACATATAAATGTATGTATATATATACATATATATACAGTATATATATACATATATATGTATATATATACGTATATATATATATAAATATATATATATATATATATATATATATATATATATATATCACAAGCACACGTGATTTCAATTAATGTAAATATCACCCACGAATGGCATTTAATACCGAATTCTATCT
>NC_090763.1:21381776-21386776 GCF_036898095.1 Palaemon carinicauda | reverse complement strand
TGCTTTGAATTCAGCTTTTTCGAAAAAGAATGATGCTTAAACTATACTTTATCAGCAACTTAATCTATTTCAAAATCATGTCACTTGCGTGGTAGGCGAATTTCTGCTTATGTACTGTGTAAAACTGACTGCATTAAAAAGAGTTAAAGATGAAACTGTAAAAAGCAGACGTCAGGTATGGTAATAGGAGAAAATTAAAGTAATGCATCTTTCAACTGATTGGACAAAGTGGAAAGGAGAAACTACAACTCCACTTTACAGAAATTGCAGTTGTAAAAGACTATCTTTTCCCACATTACGTGGGGTCGATGTTTCTGGCCAGCTTTCTCCATCTACCTCTGTCATACACTTCATCATATATATACCCTAGCATTAATTCTAATCTCACAATTTCCACTGGTCATATTGATTTTGGCTAATTTTTCATGGCCGGATGCCTTTCCTGTCGCCAACCCTCCCCATTTACCCGGCCTTGGGACCGGCACCAAGTTGAGGCTGTCTCCCCCCCTTCAGTGGCTGGGTTTAATTATACGAAGTACCAATGCCGTGAAACAGACCAAATTTGATCATTTATTCAACGCAAAGTGCAAGACGCAGTATTTCACAAATCTAACTGTTACAAATCTCTTTCTCCGTTGTACCAAGTGGTCCAATGGTTCTGCATTAACAAGAACAATTCCACACAATCAACCTGTGACATTCAAAGTTTCCTTGTACGGAACAAGGTTCTTCTCGAATAATAATATTTAACTGTGAATTGGACCTCTTGCCAGTATTGAAGGCCTCCACGAAGCCTGCAAGTTTATAAGGTCTGGATTTCTTATAGACATTGCTGTTGTAGATTACGCTGATCGTTCCCCGCCTTACCAAGATGGTCGTCGATTTAGAGACTGCAATGCTGGTTATTATTATGGTTATTTTCGAATAGGTTGGCCTTACGCCAACAGGGTTCTTGGTGCCTGAAGCAACTCGTTATTACGCTGGTGCTTAAAACAAGAGACCTCAGTTTTCTAACATATATAGCTTTCTGCGTATGTCTATATCTTTCAAACTATTCAGGGTAATGGTTTTTTTGCCTTAAAGACATAACAATGGTTAGGATTGATTAATGGCTGAGGACTATGAAGCGCGAAGTAGGAGATGATGAATGGAGAAGTATTGATTTAAAAACTCAAGGTAGAGACGACTGGCAAAATCTAACAGAGGGCTTTTGCGTCAATAGGCGTAGGAGGAGATGATGATGATGATGAATAAATGTATGAATTTGGGCCAGGTGTTGAGGCCTGTAAGGACATTCAGCGCTGAAGTATAGAAACCTCAGGAGTTACACCGAGGTAAAATTCAGAAGAGGCTGAACTGGCTGATGAAGAAAGGATGCAAGAAAGGGGATAAAATAGAAGGATAATAAGCAAGTGCACAAAGGAACCCTTAAAGTACCTTCGGTGCACCTTTGGCGATGAACTCTTCAATAAATTATAACAAGAAATCTTCGTAATAACAACTATGTGACGGTTGCTCGTTAATCTCTCTCTCTCTCTCTCTCTCTCTCTCTCTCTCTCTCTCTCTTTGGGGGGGGGGGAAACCGTTCCCAGAGTTCCACAATGTTAACAATCTTCTTTTATCTTTAAATTATTCACCGTGAGTTGTTGGTAAAATTTATACCCATTCCCATCGTGTTTGAAGAGAGACATACCAACAAAAAAACGAGAGAACGAGGATATGAGAGGGACAAAAACTTTAAACTTATATTACACCATTACACGCAATTACAATGAAGAGAGAGAGAGAGAGAGAGAGAGAGAGAGAGAGAGAGAGAGAGAGAGAGAGAGAGAGAGAGACATAGGACGCTCTCATTATGAAGAATGACTTCAGGAGGGCTGGTAACCAACATCCTTTTCAGGACTTTGGGTTTTTTCCACCGCTGGCCCAGGCGGTTACCCAGCACAGATAGATAGGTGCCCTGGGCAGTGTAGTTGCACAAGGTGCATTTCCACTGTTTTTGCTTTCTTCTATATTGGGTTCCAACTGCGTAGTAATATGAGATCGTTCGATTTTTTACAGGAAGGGCTTATTGAGAGAGAGAGAGAGAGAGAGAGAGAGAGAGAGAGAGAGAGAGAGAGAGAGAGAGAGAGAGAGAGAGAATATGAACATGTTGAGTAATTTATATGTGTATGTATATATATATATATATATATATATATATATATATATATGTATATATGTATATATATATATATACATACACATATATATATATGTGTATATATATATATATGTATATATATATATATGTATATATATACATATATATATATATATACATATATTCATATATATATTATGTATATATAAAATATGTGTATATATATTAATGTATATATATATATATATATATATATATATTTATATATATATACATACATGTATGAAGTCATAAACAAATAAATTTACCTTTATGCATATTGATATATAAATGTGCCTATGAATGTGTGCATGTGTTTACGACACGCTGTCACTAATTCTGTACATGGCTCTATTAACTTTCATATATTGACCCCCCATAAACATTTATTTGAAATGAATTTATCAAATATTCTATATAATAAACTTTGAACTTGTCTAAGACGAATAAACTATATGCTCCATCTTTTTGAAAACTTGCAAATGATTGCAACGTTTCTATTCTATCTTGCAAGCAAATGTAACATCTTGCAATTTGGCATTTCTGAATCATCATTAGCAAGCAATCTGCACACATATTAATTACGAGTGAAGTCATGTTAATTACTTTATGTTCAAGCATTTATGAAAATTTGTTCGCTGGCCTTTCAGAGCCAAGTGTTCAATCTTCGATATAGACCCGGCAATTTCATGGGCTCACTGTAATCCATTGCTACTTATATCAGCTACCTCTCGGTTCCTGGAATTTGTATAGTTGGCTTCATGAATTTCGGTACACATAGCCGCAAGATGATATGTTATAATTGCACTATGTAAAGACGGCACGATATGAAGATTTTCATTCATATAATTGAAGAATATGGCGTCTTTTATTTTCCAGTTGTATAACATTATCCATGGCAATATTTTGTTATTCAATCAATATTGATATAGAATTTTGCTGAGGATCTTTTATTGTGGAGTTCCCCGATACTTCCATTCCTTGTCATGAACAGTACTGAAGCTCATGAAACCAACTGTGGCATATCAATTTAGTTCTGTGGATCTTCAATGTTGAGTAGAGAAAGATTCGCACGCAAGTAATTTGATCATTTCTGAAATCTAAGATGACGTCATAATCATAGCTTTCCAGAGATATTTTTTTCGCCAATAACGTGGTAGGTTGGCAAAGGCACCAACCACCTGTTGAGATACTACCGCTAGTGTTATGGGCACCTTTGACTGGCCAGACAGTACTACATTGGATCCTTCTCTCTGGTTACGGTTCATTTTCCCTTTGCCTATACATAAACCGATTAGTCTGGCCTATTCTTTACAGATTCTCTTGTCTTCATACATCTGACAACACTGTGATTACCAAACAATTCTTCTTTACCCAAGGGGTTAACTACTGCAATGTAATTGTTTATTGGCCTCTTTCCTCTTCGTAAGGGTACAAGAGACTCTTCAGCAATGGTAAGCGGCTCTTCTAGGAGAAAGACATTCCAATATCCAATATCTCTAGTCTTGGGTAGTGCCATAGCCTCTGTACCATGGTCTTCCACTGTCTTAGGTCAGAGTTCTGTTGCTTGAGGTTGCACTCGGACACACTGTTCTATCTTGTTTCACTTCCTCATGTTTTGTTAAGTTTATAGTTTATACTTATATTTTAATGTTGTTACTGTTCTTGAAATAATTTATTTTCCCTTATTTCCTTTCCTCAGTAGACTATTTTCCCTGTTGGAGCCCTTGGGATTATAGCATCCTGCTTTTCCAACAAGGGTTGTAGCTTCGCAAGTAATAATAAAGTATTAATAACGGATGAATTTATAAATTTGGCGCTGGTCTCTGAGAGGCTATTTAGTTGCACTACGAAGATTTAAAAGTTTTAAGAAGAAAAGGAATGGGATCCGAAGGTAAAGTAGAAGATTAAAAAATGAGTATACTCGAAGGCATTAGCACATCAATCAATTACCTTTGGCCACAAGGATGAACTTCTGAGCAAACACATTCCAAAGCGATATCAAATAAATGCAAATATATATATATATATATATATATATATATATATATATATATATATATATATACATATATATATATATATATATATATATATATATATATATTTATATGTATATATATGTATGTATATATATACTTATATATATGCATGTATATATGTATATTTATATTTATATATATACATATATATATATATATATATATATATATATATATATATATATATATTTATATATAAGCAAAAAACAGGAAAATGAAAAGATACACATTCAGTCGTGACTAGTTTCGTGAACAAGTCAGGACTCAATCTTATATATTCTATTTTCTTTTTCCTTGAGTTTTTTTTTTTTTGTGCATCTGAGCACCCCGTTTCCCTGTGATTATTACGCATATATATATATATATATATATATATATATATATATATATATATATATATATATATATATAAAACGGATTTTGACGTAGGAAAAATCTATTTGTGGGTGAGATAGCCATGTCGTCCTGATGGAAGGTCCCTTCAGCAGCTTCCTATTGTATAATATTTCTGCGAGTGATATTACAAGAGTATGTATGAAGGGCTCGAGCCATGTCGTCCTTATGGACCTTATGGAAATGTACCAGAGAATTACCTATGACTCGGTAGGAGGCCTCGAAGAGAGGTTCCAATACCGAAATGCACTAACACGATTACTCCGTCAAAGCATATGTATCAGTCTCGGAAATTTATTCCAGAACAATACAGAGGCAGTATTGACAAGTATGATGGCCTGTTAGGGAGGTAACAAGGGCCAAGGGACCGCCCTCCGCGATGG
>NC_090763.1:21369276-21376776 GCF_036898095.1 Palaemon carinicauda | reverse complement strand
GAGTTAAAAACAAATTAAGACTGCTAAGCGTCCCTCGAGTAATTCTTTAGCTTTTATGAACGCCACCAGCGGAATTCTAATTCTCTCTTAAGGGTTAACGGAACTAAAGACATAAATAAGTAAAGGAGACAGTAAAGTTAAAAGCTCTCTTGGGTCACACGAAAACAGGTGATTTTGAGAATGGCTCAATGTAAACCGGCGCTCACTTCCAGGGTCATGTCACATTCCATTCACGCTTCTTTTCCTTTTAAGAGTCGGGTCAGTTTTCTACTAGGAAATAATCGATTGAATTATGTGTTTTGCAATAAAAATAAAAACATACAAAACTACGTGGATTGGTTTAAGTAAACCTCTAAATGAAAGACGCGATTGAAATAAATTTAAAATGGTTTGGTTTCATTAAAGCTCTAGATAAGAGACGCAAATGAAATAAATTGAAAATATACAGGAATACGTGGTTTGGTTTCAATAAACCAGGCTCATTTGTATCAATTATAATCTTATAAACATCAATTTGCCGGAAATTGAACGATAATAGATATGGAAACGTACAGATTGTAGTTTCACAAAAGTTCTCGAAATTGAACTCTTTATATAAACAATATCAAAGACATAATAATGAAAATCAACAGAGAGAGAGAGAGAGAGAGAGAGAGAGAGAGAGAGAGAGAGAGAGAGAGAGAGAGAGAGAGAGAGAGCATTCTGCTGCAGGTAAAAATCCCCTTTAGTAGTATTTGTTAGTAGGAAAATACGTCTGTAAGCGTTTGCGCAATATTCGTAAATGTAGATTATCTATGATAGAAGATATCATGAGGAGGACTTCATACACGCATCATATATATATATATATATATATATATATATATATATATATATATATATATATATATATACATATATATATATATATATATATATATATATATATATATATATATATATATATATATATATATATATATATATATATATATATATATATATATTTTACACACACACACGCTATTGTGCGCGACCCGTCAAAAATGACAGCCAATTATCTAGAATTTAGATAGATATGCACACACATACACGAAGATTCAACACCTCCCACTTTCATAACTGCAACACACTAGCTTAAGTAATTTGTTGAAGATTGTTGTTTTCCGAGTGGTTGCCCGTCAGCATGACAGGAGAAATATATATATATATATATATATATATATATATATATATATATATATATATATATATATATAAATAAAGTATAGCCTACAAATATACGGCATGATAAGCTATACTATATTCATACATATAATATATATATAGTTTCTACACACATACATACACATAACAAACATATGTATATATACACATATATATATATATATATATATATATATATATATATATTAGTATGGCATACATAAGCTATACTACATAAATAAATAAATGTTTACAGTAATATGTATAATGCATATAGATGTTTCTGTACATCTTCCCTATATAATAAAGAGCAAGGGTCTGTCTATATATATATATATATATATATATATATATATATATATATATATATATATATATATATATATATATATATATATATATACACACCTTTCACTAAGCTCTAATTCTAAAAACCCTGTATTGGAGATCATAGTTCCTAAGTACTTAAATGATTCTACCTCATTAATCCTTTCTCCTTCCAATGATATTTCATCTTCCATTGCATACTCCGTTCTCATCATCTGTCTTTCTTCTATTTATCTTCAGCCCAACCTCATGTGATATTTCATGTATTCTGGTAAGCAAGCATTGCAAATCCTGTGGTGTTCTGCTAACAAGGACAGCATCATCAGCATGTCCTAGGTCTGCTAAATTCCTATCACCAATCCAGTCTAATCCTTCTCCACCATCTCCGACTGTTCTACGCATTACAAAATCCATGAGGAGGATAAACAACATAGGTGACAACGCATTCCCTTGGAGTACTCCGCTGTTCACTGGAAATTCATTTGATAAGGTTCCACTAACAATAAATTTGCACTTGATATGCTCATGAACAGACTTAATCGAAAGAAGTGTCGTGGAAAAGAAGAAGAAATGAGTTGCAGAATGAAGATGGAGCGAAGAAGGGAAATTTGAAAAGGTCAAATCAGACAATGGCTCGGTTAAGTAAAATTTGGAAATCAAATCGCCTGAAATTACATATAAAAATCAGAGTATATATCAGTTTAGTGAGATTGGTGTTACTCTCTGCACATGAGTCATGGTATGACAATGAAACAATCTCCGATAGATTTAGTAGATATGAGAACAAAGCCTTCAGAAGGATATTGGGAGTTGAATGGAAGTACAGGATTAGAAATGAAACTATAAGAGTGATTACTTGAGGGGCATAGGGGGATGAGATCATGATGAGGGGTAGATGGAGATGGTTTGGGCATGCTCTTTGCACTCCCAAAGAGAGATTAGTCCACCAAACGTTCAGCTGAGCTCCACAAGGCACTAGAAGATTGGAAGACCCAGACCTACATGACTGAGGACTATGAAGCGCGAAATGGGAGATGGAGAATGGGCGGGTATTAAATTAAAAGCTCAAGATAGAGATGCCAGGCGAAATCTAATCAAGGCCCTTTGCGTCAATAGGTATAGGAGATCATGACGATATGACGATATATATATATATATATATATATATATATATATATATATATATATATATATATATATATACTCGTACATTGATGGTATTGCAGAATCGAACAATTAGTTTTGCTAATGCAGGCTCAGTGCATTATAACAGGTATCTACATTTACATTTTCTTCCCACCGTAAAATAGTCTCTCATAAGGGGTCGCTCCACTAACACAACACCAGTTGCTACCACATTCAACCTCACTTCTAAATCATGGAAGAACCCTCCATGATATAAAACTTACAAGACATTAGTAGCTTCAACTACTACACAAAAGCCTCTTCAGTGCTGCATGAAACACGCACTGCACACAACAAGAACTTTGAACTCTACTTCAAGAGGTAATAAACAGAAAAACACAAGACACCGTTGCCCTACAAACTGTCGAAGGGGTTGAATTCAAATGCAATGTGTCCCAAGGCAAAGAATCTCTCAAGTACTGGAAAATGGAAATGTCTTTTGAGGGTTGTAGCCTCCTTGGTGAGAGAGATGTGTACATGAGCTTTGTACCGCTCGTGTATAACACATGTTCGTAAATTGTAACGGTATTTCTTATTATTTGTATATTGTTGTTATTGCTCTCCCCTCTCACTGATAATCTGTCTATTCGTGTATTTTCCTGCACCATTGTATTTAAATGATCATGCCGTTGTTGACTGGACGGGTTGTATAAATACTCAAACTCCGACCAAATAAACTTCAGTTGCATTCATGAGTCTCTCTCTCAGTTACAATCTAACTGCTCGGTAGCACAGCTTCCTCTGATGAGGCCAATGGCAATCACAATTTCAATTTCTAGGATGTTGGAAAAAAAAATGGTTTCATGCTCTGCCCTTGCATAGTTTGATTCACTGATGAACTACTATACTAGGTATTGTTATTTACAAAAAATACTGAAAAGACATATACTGTCCATTAATGCATAGAGGAACTAAACGACCAGGATCGCAAACAAATTGGTGATCGAACAAAATTTTCTAACATTTCTTGCCCCAGAAATCAAACAAACTCAGAGGTCGAACTTAAAAGAACCTGTACGGACAGAGAGATATATAACCGAGCCGGATCCCATTTAGGTGTAGTTCTCACCCAGAATAAGCCCACAAAGTATTGTTCCTTTAACTCTTTTGTTAATTCAATTTATTTCGGTGATTTTGTGTTTATCTATACACAGTAAACATACCTTTACAGATGGGAAGGGATCCTGCCAATTTAGTTCAACAATTAAGTAAATGATGGATAAATAGGCTGAGCTGCCAACTTTAAAAAGAAAAAAAATCCAGATAAGGATCAGCAAAGCAGGCAATTCCTATGATGACAATGCACGAAGTCATTTCAGAAGCCCTCTAAGCATAGGTGGAAAAAATCCTTTAAGGGTCGGTTTTTAGCAAAAAGGTCCTCTAAGTAAATCACAGCTAGTTACCAGATGAAACGGGAAAAAAAGAACACAATTAAGGTAGCTGCCCAATTTTATGGAGGGGGACTCCCCTTCCAAGCGACATAAAAAACTTCATCTTCCCACTAACTACCTTCTACTCATCCCAATTACTCTTCACTACTAGTAAATTGAAGTTCAAATTAATTTATTCCATATTCATTCAATTACTCTATCAAGTATACTGTACTATATTACACTTTACTATTAATCATCCTGTACTATATCATACTGTGCTATATTTTAATACTGTACAATAGGTGTAATTAAAGCCCAAAGTATAAGCATCCTTGGGTTTAAAACTTAATCTTCTTGATTGTGTGTGCTTGTTTTTAGGAAGAATGATGTTCAATCTCTGGGGCACCACTGTATGTATATGTGTATGTATATATATATATATATATATATATATATATATATATATATATATATATATATATATATATATATATATATATGTACATATATATATGTATATATATATATGTATATATATATATATATACATATATATATTCATCATCAGCCATCACTAGTCCACTGTCGGATAAAAGACTCTAACATGTCCTTCCACTTGCGTCTGTTCACAGTTTTTCTATTGACAGTCTATACACCCAAAAATTTTCTTAGTTCATTAATCCATCGTATTCTCTTCAATTCCCCTGCTTCTTTTATAATCTCTAGGGACCCATTCTGTTATTCCTAATGTTCATCTATTATCTGTTATTCTCAATACACGTCCTATCCATGTTTATCTTTTTTTTTTTTTTTTTAAATTGTAATTAGGATATCTTCTACTTTAGTTTGCTCTCGTATACATGTTGCTCTTTTTCTATCGCTTAGTGTTATTCCCATCATTATTCTTTTCATAGCTCTTTCAGTTGTAACTAGCATATCTTCTAAAGCTTTAGTAAGGCTCCAAGTTTCCAATGCAAAAGTTAATACTGATACCACCACCTGATTAAATACTTTTCTTCATAGAGAAATGGGCATTTTAGTTTTCATAATCTGACTTTATTTACCAAAACTCTTCATCCCATGCATATCCTTTTTTTCACCCTTTCTTTCATGTGCTGGGAAAACCTGTCTGCCTTAAGTACGTATATTCATTAACAATCTCTAGACTCAAGAGGGTCTCCCATAAACCCTTATTTGTTGACTCTGCCTTTTCATTGAACATTATCTGAGTTTTACACATATTCATTTTCAATCCTGTATTTCTGCTTTCTCTATTCAAATCTTCTATCACCTTTTGCAATTCATCCCATGATTCACTGAACTGAACCAAGTCATGCAAATCTTATGTTATTAAGGTATTCCCAATTAATGTAATTTCCTACATTTTCCCAATCTAAATTCTTAAAAATTTCAAGGCACACTGAACAATTTAAGAGAGATGGGGTCTCAATGTCAAACACCTTTCTCAATCGGAATTTTCCCACTATCGTTATAGTGTTTTATAGTGTATAGATATCTTCAAGTGTTCTAAGTAATGATTAATCTATTCCTTGTCTTTAAAGAGCTTTCTTTACTGCTGAAGTTTTGATAGAATGAAAAGCTTTCATAGTCTATAAATGCCATACATAGTGGTTTTTTGCACTGTTGATTTTTCTCCTAGCTGGTAAACTATATGATATATATATATATATATATATATATATATATACATATAAATATATATATAACATATATATATATAAATGATCCCCAAATATCTTTCAATATTAAATTCACTTTGCAAGGTGATAACAGACCCATAGGGAAATTCTTTTCATGATAAGTTTTGCCTGGGCAAGGGTTTGAGCCTAAGTGCCAAGCAGAAATAAAAGTGGTCGGTTGACTTGGATTGTTTGGCCATAAGAAGACATAAGGGTCGAACTGACATAAATATTCCGGTCAAATTCAGGTTTTGTCCTTAAAATCGATACCAACTCATCTACAATCATTAATGCGGATGTGCCTGTTTCATGACAATTTCATTACTCTCTCTTTATAGCTATCTGTTATGGCTGATTAGTCTATGTCGACTGCCTTCCTATATTTCTACTTGGCGTTAAGGTTTGAATCTTTGTCCGGGTAGAAGTGTGTATATATATATATATATATATATATATATATATATATATATATATATATATATATAATCGATATTAAAAGTAACTGTCGCATGTTTGAATGAATGAAAATCTTGTATGCCAGTGATAACTTATGACATTATATATATATATATATATATATATATATATATATATATATATATATATATATACACATACATATATATATATATATATATATATATATATATATATATATATATATATATATATGTATATATTTAATCTTATTCAATATGGATCCGTTTTCCCTGCCAATTAATGGCTCCACACCACCTCTACGTATGGCTATGAGTATTACATTGCTTCTCTCCATGCACACTGCATTAATTACCACTGCCTCGCTGTACTCTTTCGCCCCCACCCCTTTCCAATATCTCCTTTAGCCATATACCCAACCATTTAAACGACTCTACTACTTTAACCCTATATATAAATAAAAAAAAGAAAAAAAAAAACACTAATCTACCTCACTTCATTCTCCACACATGTCCAACCCACTTTCACCTACGCAGACCTTTTTGTCCATTCTTCTTCTTAGTCTAATTTTTCGGCCTTTCAATAATCAAATGCGCAAGCTTCCACAAACTCAAGAGGTTATGCTGAAGTCAAATAATCACCTTATTGTTAATAAAACAGATGATACACCAATGTAATTCTCCTGAACAAAGAATGGCATATTTGGTATGTTAGAGGTTGAAAGTTACCTCTTCTGAAGTTTGGGATTTCGTTTGAAAATCAATCCATTTTCAAGGACCAATTTCTATATTAAGCTAACTTTTTTCGCATTACGTAAAGTGACATTTCAGAAGGGAAGAGAGAGAGAGAGAGAGAGAGAGAGAGAGAGAGAGAGAGAGAGAGAGAGAGAGAGAGAGAGAGAGAGAGAGAGAGAGAGAGAGAGAGAGAGAGAGAGAGAGAATTGTAAATGCTCAAGTCATCATGAAAGAAATCCAAAGTATGACAGGAAAGGGAAAGAGAGAAAGAGAAATTAAGGATGCTTACATCATCATGAAGGAAATACATTGTGATGAGAGAGAGAGAGAGAGAGAGAGAGAGAGAGAGAGAGAGAGAGAGAGAGAGAGAGAGAGAGAGAGAGAGAGAGAGAGTGTGTTATTGCCTTCGGGTAATGAAATTCCCAGAGCTACCTGGTCCTACAGGTTGTGATCTGGCTCGAGTATATATAAGCTCAAAAGTAACCAGTTATTCCAACAGTCCACAGACAGCGGAGGGACAAACAAGTATCCTTAGCTCCTATATTGTCGCTGTGAGAA
>NC_090763.1:21334276-21364276 GCF_036898095.1 Palaemon carinicauda | reverse complement strand
ACGCAAGAGTCCGTGTGAGTTCAATTTGCATCTATGACACTGTTTCCATGCCAAAAATTTTCAGCTTGCTTGAGGGTACGCTCGAGCACACTATTCTATCTTATTTTTTTTTAATCTTCCTCGTTTTTTCCCCCCTTTAAATGGTGTGTTAGGCAGGCTTAATAGAAGGGCCATGGATGCATGGTAGTCCATGGGAAATAGGCCAAAAAAGGTTATTTAGTCAAACAAATTGCAATATTTTGTTTTATTGCATGAACATGTTATATACATGTCATAGAAGTGCTCCTTTAGAGTGAAGGTTTTTTTTTTTATTTTGACGTATTTACTTTCCATTATATCTTGATATTTTGCAAAAGAAACACACACACAAATAGACACAATTTTAATTCATGGAAAACAGATGAAAATAGAAAGTTCAGTAAAACAAATTGCAATGGTTTATTCTATGCACGAAAGTGTCATTTGGACTCTTTGGAACACCACAGTAAAAAAAAACTGACATATTCGGCCATTTTGAGTTTGCGTAATTCCGTATTAAAATGGCGGCCGTTCTCATTGCGTGAATAAAAGTTTCCTCTAAAATTTCCACTTTTATATATATATATATATATATATATATATATATATATATTGATTACTCAAAAAAGCATGGTCTCCAGGAATTTACTGCAGACATCAGTTTTCACCCGTGACGTCTGTGGGCCCCTGGTTAAAATGAAGGCTGCACTTAATATTTCAAGAAGAAAATTCCCTTTGCAATTTACTTGGGTTTTACAATGGTTGTAATATATACAAGATTAACTAAAATGACAAACATCAAATTACTGATTAGCTCTTGACGGTGTTTAAAAATAACAGAAATAAAAAAATGCCATCATTGTTGGTCAAAATACATGCACAAACTAAATTCAATCATGTTCAGTGTCTTCGTCTATTAATATGTTAACACAAATGCTAGATTGACATTCTTCACAAAAATCTGTACAATATAACCAGTGTTTTTTGCATGAGCGTCACAAAAGCCTTTGCATTTGCATCTGATTACTCTCAGCAAGGCATCAGGCGCAGGGCTGTTGTCCATCGTGCAAGGAATTAAGTTTCTTCCATTTCTCTTCCAGCCCCAATCGTCAGGTTTAATATCACTGTTACCTAGCCAGAATTGTGTTTGATAATAAACCCGGAATGAGTGATATTTTGATGCATCACTAGTAGGTGGCAGGTCTTTCTCATCAACACTTCTCAAACTCTTGATGACTTTGCCCTTAAACTTTTTCTTTCTCAGGTCATCAAGAGTTGCACAATCACTGTTAGAGCTGTACATCTGAATAATTGCTCGTTATCCTTCTATTTTTATTTCCTCGTGAGTTGAGCTGGGAGACAAGAATGGCACAGCACACTCGCAGAGAACACTTTGTTTTTTCAGTACAGCTCCCTTTCCTATATCCACACAGAGCATGCATAAATGGCAAACACCTGCAGCATTCTCCACCGAGTTGTGCACTAATTTCTCCGATGTTCCAAATGGGATGCTTCATATTGGATTTCTGTGATACCATGAACAGGGGCTGACAGATAGACTTCATGTGATGACAGAGAAGCACCAAAATGTCAGTATCCTCGGCTATAACCAGTTACCTTGCTAACTGCCATGTTAACTGCCTCTTGCAATATTAGAAAATCTGCATCTCCCTCTGCATGCTTTGTAGATACACCATGCTCCTTCAGAGTTCCAGACAGAAAGTTGATAAATCTCTGTTTGTTTTCATGGTTTGCTAGAAATGCCTCCTTAGTTCCAAAGGTAAAGACTTTAGTGCGTGTCAGGTGAACATCTGGGGCAACATTTAAGCCCCTAGCACGCTTTTGATGAGTCACATATTATGTCGATGCAGTATTGCTATATCCATCGAAGACAACAATAGGATAGCTATGTCTCTTGAAAAGAACAACATATTTGGATGCAATATCTTCATATGTTTCTCCTGCAGTCCATTTGATGTGTTGAAGCAAGGATCCACCATCAAAAACAGAACATTCAGCATCAGGGATTGACTCAGCTTGACTTATAGTGGATTTTGCTATGGCATCTGCAAGCTGAGATTTGGTGGCACTTCGAGGAAGTCCATTGCTTATGAACAGTGATGGTGGGTATACAGAGAGCACAAACCTCATGATTTCACTTAAGCTGATTTCAGCATTACTGGCTATCACAAGTAACTGCTGAAATAGAGCTTGAGGATCTACCTGCACTTCAACTCCATCTGTTACTATCTTCTGACCCGTTGTCTTGATTTGGTGTTTCTTTCTGAAGATATAGTTTGTTGCATTTTGGTCTTCCATCATTTTGATTATATTGTTCCCAAAATCTTTGGCAAGGCGAGCATTTGACTGTGGTGCGGATAATCCTGAAATAATGTACAAATACTCATTTTCTGTGGAAGGACTATGTTGTTCTAGGTACTGGAAAATCTTTGAAGTATCCTCCTGATCTCTCATCCTTCTGGATTCAGTCAAGTCTTTGTTTCTTTCAGTGCCAGTCTTCTCCTGGACACTCTTTACTTCATCACTTATCTGAGTAAAGACTGGCATGGCTTGTAAACACCTTGTTCGTTGAATTTCATCCATACCTCGTCCATGTGTTAAGCCTTCTGTTGACTTTATGGATTTCATTAACACCTGCTTAATAACAAGATCTGGTGCTAACCCAGCCCAGTATCTGTCCGATCTCCTAATGAAGAACAAACCAGACTCAATAAGTTGGTCATAGAGTTTCTCATTCGTTTTCTGTAGGTCCACCATGTCCTGGAGGAATAGATGTGCTGATTTTGTGTAGTTATTGTGTCCAGAGGCAGCAAAAAATGGATGCATTCTTTGTAGTGCCCTGAAGTACAATGTTGGCTGGCTGGTTCTTTGACTCTGAGTACAGATCGCAGGATATCCATCATCTCCATGTACTGAACCCATAATTTTCCATTTGGGCTCTGTTGTAGCTGATCCTGAATATCTCTGAGCATCTATTCAACTGCCAATATGTCCTGGTCTTCAGCCTCCACTTCTGTTTCTGTTGATCGAAGAACTTTGTCAAACTTCTGTAATGCTCCATCTATTGAATTCTGAGTGGCCTCATGATCTGATGCTTTCTTGACCACTGATACATTCAAAGCAGCATCAACTAAGAAGTGGCCACGCACTGCTCGCTCATATGCCTTTCCATTCAGCATATGGTTGACAAGTCTTGGGCCCATACACAAGCTCCAGTAGTGTTCTCAGTCCACTATCTTTCTTGATGTGACCCATAGTGCCCAGGAAGCTCATTAAGGTATGGAATGGCCCGAGGATGAGAACAATATGTTTGAGTTGGTTTTCATGGCTGATGATATGCCTTGCCTTGAGCAACAAGGGTTGATCAAATGTGATGACAGGCTATAAGTTGTATTTCATGCACTCGTCATTTACAAACATCAGGGTAGTAAAGATACAGCTTAAATTGTTTGGATCCAAGTCAACCATTGGTAAGAAGTGGAAGGATGTTTTTCCTAAATGGCTACCTCGGGTAATGGTCTGCATAAAGCTGGACCATCCTGGCCTGTTGCATCTATAAGGAAATGAGATCTTCCAAAGGGTATCAAGATGTTCTCTGATGTCATCATGGACAATGGACGATACTGCTTTGTAGTTCAACATGTCTCCCACTTTTTCAAGTTTTCTATACCTTTTTAATGCAATACTTTTTGGCTTGGTCTTGAAATATTCTGAATTCCGAATGACTGTTTGAGATGTGACTTCTGGTGGTGTGACTGCACACATCAGACCCATGCCATGATAAGTGTCCTTTCCAGTAATTGTTACTGTATTGTGGTCAACATTATCAGCAATGAAGTGGCAGAAGCTGTTTGCCAAATTATCAAGTTGATCTTTGTTTTGATGTGCTGCACATGCTTTGAATAACTTCACTTCATCATATGACGAACAAAATCCTCTAATGCTTAAATCATCAACCAGTTCACTAGAGCCATAAGCCCAATGGATATGCATCGCTAATGCGAACTGCATTGGTGCCATGATACTTCTTGGCCGAGCTTGCTGCATGATGCTTTGTCCTATTGCTGCAATCTTTAAGTCATTATCAGCTTTTCTTACCCTGAAAACTTCACCAAGAAACATTCTAAGTGAAAAAGGAACAAAATTCAAGTTTCGTTCGGTATCACCTATCCCTGAAATAGAAGGGTACTCAGATCTACTTTCCTCAATACTGTTGATGTCTGATTTTATCAAAGCTGCTGCTGCTCTTAGAATAGACATTTTTTTAGCTTCTTCGCTATCAGTCGTCCTAGCCTTGTTTCGTGATAACAGAATATTCTGACATCGGCCATGCAGGCGTTAAAAAGTGGAAATTTGAGAAGATACGTCAGTTCAAACAGTGAGAACGGTCGCCATTTTGAATATGGAATTACTCAAATTCAAAATGGCCGAATTTGTCATATTATTTACTGAGGTGTTCCAAAGAGTCCAAATGACACATTCGTGCATAAAATAAACTATTGCAATTTGTTTTACTGAACTTTCTATTTTCCTCTGTTTTGCATGAATTAAAATTGTGTCTATTTGTGTGTGTGTGTTTCTTTTACAAAATATCAAGATATAATGGAAAGTAAATACGTCTAAATAAAGAAAATTCTTCACTCTAAAGGAGTAATTCTATGACATTTTACCGTAAAGTTAGTTGTTTAAGATATATTTAGGTAAATGTGAGTACAAAGTTGATTTTTTCAGTTTTTCCAAAATCTGTGTATTCCAATTCCGGGCTTGTTTGCACAAAAACTTTAAATATTAGGGTAAATACTTATTGAGACAAACATGTGCAGAATTTAATTTGCTATCTTTTTTGTACCAATACCTCTTACCCGTGCGATGAACCGTTTTGGAGAAAAACGGGAAAATATGGAAAAATGTACCCTCTGAAAACGTTAAAAATGTGATTTTCACTTCAAAATGGCCGAATTTGTCCCAATTTGGATATGGTGTTCCTAAGAGTCCATATAACATGTTCATGCAGTAAAACAAAATATTGCAATTTGTTTAACCTAAAAAGCTATTTCCCATGGACTATGGTGGTCTATCAAGAGGTTGACGTTTCCTTATCTGATTCTACTTCTTTTCAAAACCATTCTTACTGTCCTCCCTTAGCCTTGCATGATGTATCGGCTCCTCCATGTTGACCAGTTTTTCCGACTCTTTCCTATAGTTTAAGGGTTTGATCAATTACTTTATTTGTTTCCTTAAAACAGATTGTTTTTGTTATTCTTGTTAATTTAGTTGTCAAGTAAGATCTATCTCTTTTTATTACCATTAATTCTTATGCTCTCTGGAGACATTGAGTGAAATCTGGGACCAGTACGTACTAGATTTGGTCTGTCATCTACTGTATTGCAATATTCGTGGTCTTCAAGCAAATATTCAGGACCTTACAGTTGCGTCCAGACAGTATGATATTCTTTTGTGCTCAGAAACTTTGGTTCCTAATATGAGGCACTCATCTGAGCTCCTTATAACTGGTTTTAAGAAGCCAATAATGTTGAAACGTGATGCCATCCCTAGAGCCAGGAGAATGGCGGTATATATTACGACTGAGTACCCTGCTTCTCAAAAGTCCTGCTATGAATATGGATGTCATGAGATTCAGGTAATAAAAGTTTGTAGTAGGCATAACAACTTCTATTTGTGTTCAATCTACCAGAATCCAGACATGGATGATTCTATCTTTGATTGTCTTCTTACCATTATGGCTAAGATATAAGAATATGATAGAAAGGCCTCTTTTGTTTTTGTTGGTGATTTAAATGCTATCGATTGCCATGGCTTAAGATATTTAAACTTTGCCTCTGAATCAGGCTGTGAATAAATCGTGTGAAGCTACTCAGGTCTAGAAACTGCTTGGATCTCGTATACACTGACTCCTCTAGCGTTATAACAAGTAAGGTTGGTTTTCCACTCGGGACATCTGATCATGCCTTGATTTCATAAGTAGTGAAGACTGAGCAGCTTGCCCCTGATCTATCATACTCTTGTAAGAGTAATATGAAATCCCAAGCAGACTGGAATGGGATTTTGCATGATCTTTTGGGCTTGAATTGGTCACAATTATATAGCAGTGTTGATCCTGTTGTCCCTTTGAATGAGAATCTAGTCAACATAATTGATAGGCGTATTCCTTCTCGTATCCGAAAGTACCGAGTGAAGGACAAACCAAGGCTCAATGACGATTGTAGACGTACTTATTTGGAGAAGCAGGAGGCCTATCATCTTTGGAAGAGTAACAGATCAAACTTGACCTGGAATAACTATAATTGGCTTAGAGCTTTAGCTTTGAGAGTTTATGCTTCAACAGAAAAGGAATACAAATTAACCATAAAAGAAACCCTATCTGCTACAACCCAGGAACATGAGTGGTAGACTACCCTTTAATCTGAACTCTTTGGTGTAAATGCAACAGTACCTCTTTACTTAAACCAGATGGCTCAGTCATTCACTGTCCAAAGGATAAGGCAATCCTTTCGGTAGATGTGTTTGACAGTAGGCAGAGTAATGGGAAACTCGAAGTACCTCATTCCTGTTTTCCTGAGGCAAAACGGACTATTCTAGTTTTGCGATCCAGTGAAATTAAAGCTCTTTTGATGGACCTTGATGCTTAGGGAGGTGTAGACCCAAATGGTATTCTTCCTTTGTTTTTTTATAATGACTGCAGATTTCTTATCTCCAAAGTTATCTATTATTTTGCGCAAATTATCAAGAAGAGGAGCTTTTAGCACTTGTTGGAGAATTGGTAATGTTACTACACTATGTAAATGTGTTTATGGAAGCTCAAGTCCAATTGATTACCACTCAATTTCCACAACTCCCATATTATCTTAAGTGTTTGAACATCTTTTGGCAAAACGTCTTAATAGGTTTGCTGGAGGTAATCATCTATTCCCTAGTTTGCAATTTGGTTTTTGTAAAGGCCTTGGAGCATGTGATGCCTTTATTACAATCTCCAATGCTGTACAGAGATCCCCTGATTATGGGCAGGAAGTTCGTATGTTGGCCTTGATTTTAGTGCTGCCTTTGACATTGTTAATCATGAGGTCTTTGTTTTCAAACACAAACAGTTGGGAGTGGGTGGGTCGTTTCTGAGCATTATTATTGAATTTTTGAGTAATAGATCTCAAAGAGTTGTTGTTGATGGTCACCATAGTGAGTATAGGAATGTGATATCTGGTTTTCCACAGAGTACTGTTCTTGGCCCATTACTTTTCCTACTATATACACATGACATGTAGTTTGGCCTAGAAAACAAGCATGTTACATAAGCAGATGATGCTACTCTCTTTGCATCAATTCCATCTCATGAATGTAGATCTGGGGTTGCTGAATCCCGTAACAGAGATCTAGCTAAAATTGGTGCATGGTGCAAATTATGGGGTATGAAGTTGAACCCTAGCAAAAAGAATGATTGTAATTAGGTCAAGTACCGTGTTGGAGCCCATGAGCTTATAGCATCTTGCTTTTCCGACTAAGGTTGTAGCTTGGCTAGTAATAATCATAATAATAATAAATGTTTCTTGCGGTAGTTCAGTTGCAGACGGGCTGGTTTTATAAAAATGAAACCATTGTTGGAACAGTTACAAAAAAAAACCATTGTTGGAACAGTAATAAAGCAAAAATGAAACCATTGTCGGAACACGTAAGAAGCAAAAATGAAACCATTGCTTGAAAAGGTACAAAACAAAAATTAAACCATTGTTGGGAGAGGTACAAAGCATAAATGAAATTCTTGTTGAAACAGGTACAAAGCATGAAACCATAATTGGAACGACTACAAAGCAAAAATGAAACCATTGTTGGAACAGATACAAAGCAAAAATGAAACCATTGTTGGAACGACTACAAAGCAAAAATGAAACCATTGTTGGAACAGATACAAAGCAAAAATGAAACCATTGTTGGAACAGATACAAAGCAAAAACGAAACCATTGTTGAAACAGGTACAAAGCTAAAATGAAACCATTGTGTGAACAGGCACAAAACTAAAATGAAACCATAATTGGAGCGACTACAAAGCAAAAATGAAACCATTGTTGGAACAGGTACAAAGCAAAAATGAAACCATTGTTGAAACAGGTACAAAGCTAAAATGAAAACAATTGTGTGAACAGGCACAAAACTAAAATGAAATCATAATTGGAACGACTACAAAGCAAAAATGTAACCATTGTGTGAACAGGCACAAAACTAAAATGAAATCATAATTGGAACGACTACAAAGCAAAAATGTAACCATTGTGTGAACAGGCAAAAAACTAAAATGAAATCATAATTGGAACGACTACAAAGCAAAAATGAAACCATTGTTGGAACAGATACAAAGCAAAAATGAAACCATTGTTGGAACAGGCACCAAGCTAAAATGAAAACCATTGTGTGAACAGGCACAAAACAAAAATGAAATCATAATTGGAACGACTACAAAGCAAAAATGAAACCATTGTTAGAAGAGGTACAAAGCAAAAACGAAACCATTGTTGGAACAGGGACGAAGCTAAAATGAAACCATTGTTAGAACAGGTACAAAGCAAAAATGAAACCATTGTGTGAACAGGAAAAAAACTAAAATGAAACCATAATTGGAACGACTACAAAGCAAAAATGAAACCATTGTCGGAACAGATACAAAGCAAAAACGAAACCATTGTTGGAACAGGTACAAAGCAAAAAAGAAACCATTGTTGGAACAGGTACAAAACTAAAATGAAACCATTGTGTGAACAGGCACAAAACTAAAATGAAACCATAATTGGAACGACTACAGAGCAAAAATGAAACCATTGTTGGAAAAGTATACTAAGCAAATATGAAACCATTGTTGGAACAGGCACAGAGATAAAATGAAACCATAATTGGAACGGCTACAAAGCAAAAATGAAACAATTGTTGGAAGATATACACCAAAATTGAAACCACTGTTGGGACAGGTACAAAACAGAATGAAACCATTGTTGGAAGAGTTACAAAGCAAAAATGAAGACCTTGTTGGAACAGCTACAAATAAAAATCAAACCATTGTTGGAACAGGTACAAAGCAAAAATGAAACCATTGTTGGAAAATATACAGAGCCAAAATGAAACCATTGTTGGAACAGGTACAAATAAAAACGAAAACATTGTTGGAACAGGTACAAATAAACATGAAACCATTGTTGGAAAAGATACAGAGCCAAAATGAAACCATTGTTGGAGCAGGTACAAATAAAAACGAAACCATTGTTGGAACAGGTACAAATAAAAATGAAACCATTGTTGGAAAAGATACATAGCAAAAATGAAACCATTGTTGGAAAAGATACAAAGCAAAAATGAAACCATTGTTGGAAAAGATACAAAGCAAAAATGAAACAATTGTTGGAAGATATACACCAAAATTGAAACCACTGTTGGGACAGGTACATAACAGAATGAAACCATTGTTGGAAGATTTACAAAGCAAAAATGAAGACCTTGTTGGAACAGCTACAAATAAAAATGAAACCATTGTTGGAACAGGTACAAAGCATAAATGAAACCATTGTTGGAAAAGATACAGAGCCAAAATGAAACCATTGTTGGAACAGGTACAAATAAAAACGAAACCATTGTTGGAACAGGTACAAATAAAAATGAAACCATTGTTGGAAAAGATACAAAGCAAAAATGAAACCATTGTTGGAAAAGATACAAAGCAAAAATGAAACCATTGTTGGAAAAGATACAAAGCAAAAATGAAACAATTGTTGGAAGATATACACCAAAATTGAAACCACTGTTGGGACAGGTACAAAACAGAATGAAACCATTGTTGGAAGAGTTACAAAGCAAAAATGAAGACCTTGTTGGAACAGCTACAAATAAAAATCAAACCATTGTTGGAACAGGTACAAAGCAAAAATGAAACCATTGTTGGAAAAGATACAGAGCTAAAATGAAACCATTGTTGAAACAGGTACAAATAAAAATGAAACCATTGTTTGAAAAGGTACAAACCAAAAATGAAACCATTGTTGGAACAGGTACAAATAAAAACTAAACCATTGTTGGAACAGGTACAAAGCAAAAATGAAACCATTGTTGGAAAAGATACAGAGCCAAAATGAAACCATTGTTGGAACAGGTACAAATAAAAACGAAACCATTGTTGGAACAGGTACAAATAAAAATGAAGCCATTGTTGGAAAAGATACAAAGCAAAAATGAAACCATTGTTGGAACAGGTACAAAGCAAAAATGAAACCATCGTTGGAAAAGATACAATGCAAAAATCAAACCATTGTGTAAAGAGATACAAACTAAAAATGAAGCCATTGTTGGAGCAGGTACAAATAAAAATCAAACCATTGCTGGAACAGGTACAAATAAAAATGAAAACATTGTTGGAACCGGTACATAGCAAAAATGAAACCATTGTTGGAACCGGTACATAGCAAAAATGAAACCATTGTTGGAAGAGATACAAAGTAAAAATTAAGCCATTGTTGGAACAGATACCAATAAAGATGAAACCATTGTAGTCATTGGAGGTACTCTTTTTCAACACAAGAACATCCGCAAGTGTACATGGACTTCACCATGTTGCATTTACAAAAGTCAGATAGATCACATTGCCATAAATAAAGAGAGAAGGAGAAAAGCGAGAAATGTAAGAAGCTATAGAGGTACCGATATTGGTAGTGATTACCAACTCCTCCTTGCCACACTGAAATTAAAACTGAAAGCGCCCATCAGAAAGATGGATAGAATACCTATGTTTGAAACAACTAAGCTTTTAGAAGAAGAGCACAGAGAAACATTTGCTATTGAATATAGGAATCCATTTACAGTCTTAGAAACTTTAAGAGACGAAGAACAGACAATTTAAGAAGAATGGTGCGATATTAAAAACATATATCAGCTAGTTGGTAGTGAAGTCTTGAGACACGCAGTTATAAGGAGAAAGCCATGGATATCAAATGATACATGGGATACTATAAAAAGGAGACAAAGACAGAAATTGATTGTTTAAAGTTTTCGACGAGGTAATGAAAATTACAAGGTATAGCATGCTAAGTATTCCGGAATTGACAATGATGTCAAACGAAAAGCCAGGAATGACTGGAGAGAATATTTATACATTAAGCAGATGGGGCTGACAAAGCTATGAATTCAGGAAGTGGCTATGGTGTAAGAATTGCTCATATAATTGTTAATGTAATCTCGACTGGGGCAAAGAAAAAGCATATACCCATCAAAAAGAGAGATGATTCTATTATGGCAACAGAAGATGAAAAAAGACAATGTTGAATGGAACACGTTAGTGAGGTTATGAATAGGATATATGAAGGGAATAATTTGATTGATATACTTGAAGCTAATGAAGAACTTGATGTGCCCATTAATGAATTCTAGAGCGTTTGAAATTGAAGCAATCCTAAAAAAACTGAAGAAATGGAAATCCCCGGGATATGATGGAATAACTGCCGAGATGGTACTGGCCAAAAATAAAGTGACTCACAGACTACTTACAAGATATTTTTATACAATGCTACATGAAGAGGCAAAACCTGATTAATGGGAGATAGGGGTGTTGGTGAAAATAGCAAAACAAGGAGACCCGACTGATTGCACTAATTACAGAGGCATAACACTTACGTCACTTATGAAAATATATAGTATGCTTATTAAGAGACTGGAGAGAAAGATTGATGAAAAGCTGAGCGATGCACAAGCAGGATTTAGAAAAGGTAGAAGTCGCACTGACCAAATTTTCCTTTTGAGACATGTAGAGCAATGCGTAGAATATAGAAATCCCCTTTTGATGGCATTTGTGGATTATGAAAAAGCCTTTGATAGTGTGAACTGGCTAATTTTGTGGAGAGTCCCTGCGTTATTATGGAATTCCTCTTAAATATGTAAATTTGATTCTGTGCATGGGCATAGCCAGTGCAAAGTTAATGTTACTGGAGTCTTATCAAATGAATTTCCAGTGAACATTGGAGTACTCCAAAAGAATGCATTGTCACCTATGTTGTTGATCCTCCTCATGGATTTTGTAATTTGTAGAACAGTCAGAGATGGTAGAGAAGGATTGGACTGGATTGGTGAAGAGAATTTAGCAGACTCAGAGTATGCTGATGATGCTGACCTTGTTAGCAGAACACCATGAGATTTACAATGCTTGCTTACCAGAATAAATGAAATATCACACGAGGTTGGGCTGAAGATAAATAGAAGACAGAGATGGTGAGAACGGAGTATGCAATGGAAGATGAAATACCATTGGAAGGACAAGGGATTAATGAGCTAGAATCATTTAAGTATTTATGAACTATGATCTCCAATAAAGGGTCTTTAGAATTAGAGTTTAATGAAAGATTTAAAAAAGCAAATGAGACCATGGCTAGCTTAGGTAAAATTTGGGGATCAAATCGCCTGAAACTACATATAAAAATCAGACTATATATCAGTTTAGAGAGATCGGTGTTACTCTATGGACATGAGTCATGGTATGACAATGAAACAATCTCCAATAGATTTAGTAGATTTGAGAAAAAAGCCCTCAGAAGGATACTGGGAATTAAATGGAAGGACAGGATTAGAAATGAAACAATAAAAGAGATTACTCGGATGCCATATGTGGAGGAGATCATGATGAGGGGTAGATGGAGATGGTTTGGGCATGCTCTCTGCACTCCCCAAGAGAGATTAGTTCACAAAACGTTCAGCTGGGCTAGACAAGGCACCAGAAGAGTTGGAAGACCCAGGCCTACATGGCTGAGGACTATGAAGCGCGAAGTAGATGATGAATGGAGAAGTATTGAATTAAAAGCTCAAGAAAGAGATGACTGGCATAATCTAACCGAGGGCGCTTGCGTCAATAGGCGTGGGAAAGATGATGATGTTGGAACAGGTACAAATGAAAATGAAACCATTGTTGAAAGATGAAAAGCAAAAACGAAACCATTGTTGGAAGAGATACAAAGCAAAAACGAAACCATTGATGGAAGAGATACAAAGCAAAAACGAAACCATTGTTGGAAGAGATACAAAGCAAAATTGAAACCATTGTTGGAACTGGTACAAATATAATTGAAACCATTGTTGGAACAGGTACAAACCAAAATTGAAACCATTGTTGGGAGAGATCAAAGGCAGAAATGAAACCATTGTTGGAAGAGATCAAAGGCATATATGAAACCATTGTTGGAAGAGATCCAAGGCAGAAATGAAACCATCGTTGGAACAGGTACAAAGCAGAAATTAAACCACTGTTGGAAGAGATACAAAGTAAAATTGAAATCATTGTTGGAACTGGTGTAAACAAAAATGAAACCATTGTTGGAAATGGTACAAAGCAAAAATGAAACCATTGTTGGAACAGGTACAAATAAAAATGAAACCATTGTTGGAACAGGTACAAAGCAAAAATGAAAGCATTGTTGGAACAGGTACAAAGCAAAAATGAAACCATTGTTGGAACAGGTACAAATAAAAATGAAACCATTGTTGGAAGAGATAAAAAGCAAAAATGAAACCATTGTTGGAACAGGTACACATAAAAAATGAAACCATTGTTGGAACAGGTACAAATAAGAATGAAACCATTGTTGGAAGAGATAAAAAGCAAAAATGAAACCATTGTTGGAACAGGTACAAAGCAAAAATGAAACCATTGTTGGAACAGGTACAAATAAAAATGAAACCATTGTTGGAAGAGATAGAAAGCAAAAATGAAACCATTGTTGGAACAGGCACAAATAAAAAAGGAAACCATTGTTGGAAGAGATAAAAAGCAAAATTGAAACCATTGTTGGAACAGGTGCAAAGCAAAAATGAAACCATTGTTGGTACAGGTAAAAAGCAAAAATGAAACCATTGTTGGTACAGGTAAAAAGCAAAAATGAAACCATTGTTGGAACAGGAGCAAAGCAAAAATGAAACCATTGTTGGAACAGGTACAAAGCAAAAATGAAACCATTGTTGGAACAGGTACAAAGCAAAAATGAAACCATTGTTGGAACAGGTACAAAGCAAAAATGAAAGCATTGTTGGAACAGGTACAAATAAAAATTAAATCATTGTTGGAACAGGTACAAATAAAAATTAAACCATTGTTGGAAGAGATAAAAAGCAAAAATGAAACCATTGTTGGAACAGGTACAAAGCAAAAATGAAACCATTGTTGGAACAGGTACAAATAAAAATGAAACCATTGTTGGAAGAGATAAAAAGCAAAAATGAAACCATTGTTGGAACAGGTACAAAGCAAAAATGAAACCATTGTTGGAACAGGTACAAAGCAAAAATGAAAGCATTGTTGGAACAGGTACAAATAAAAATGAAACCATTGTTGAAAGAGATAAAAAGCAAAAATGAAACCATTGTTGGAACAGGTACAAAGCAAAATTGAAACCATTGTTGGAACAGGTACAAAGCAAAAATGAAACCATTGTTGGAACAGGTAAATAAAAATGAAACCATTATTAGAAGAGATAAAAAGTAAAAATTAAACCATTGTTGGAACAGGTACAAATAAAAATTAAACCATTGTTGGAACAGGTACAAATAAAAATGAAACCATTGTTGGAACCTGTACAAAGCAGAAATTAAACCATTGTTGGAAGAAAAAAGCAAAAATTAAACCATTGATGAAAGAGATACAAAGTAAAATTGAAATCATTGTTGGAACTGGTGTAAATAAAAATGAAACCATTGTTGGAAATGGTACAACGCAAAAATTAAACCATTGTTGGAACAGGTACAAATAAAAATGAAACCATTTTGGAAGAGATAAAACGTAAAAATTAAAATATTGTTGGAACAGGTACAAATAAAAATGAAACCATTGTTGGAACCGGTACAAAGCAGAAATTAAACCATTGTTGGAAGAAAAAAGCAAAAATTAAACCATTGATGAAAGAGATACAAAGTAAAATTGAAATCATTGTTGGGACTGGTGTAAATAAAAATGAAACCATTGTTGGAAATGGTACAAAGCAAAAATGAAACCATTGTTGGAACAGGTACAAATAAAAATGAAACCATTGTTGGAAGAGATAGAAAGCAAAAATGAAACCATTGTTGGAACAGGTACAAAGCAAAATTGAAACCATTGTTGGAACAGGTACAAAGCAAAAATGAAACCATTGTTGGAACAGGTAAATAAAAATGAAACCATTATTAGAAGAGATAAAAAGTAAAAATTAAACCATTGTTGGAACAGGTACAAATAAAAATTAAACCATTGTTGGAACAGGTACAAATAAAAATGAAACCATTGTTGAAAGAGATAGAAAGCAAAAATGAAACCATTGTTGGAACAGGTACAAAGCAAAATTGAAACCATTGTTGGAACAGGTACAAAGCAAAAATGAAACCATTGTTGGAACAGGTAAATAAAAATGAAACCATTATTAGAAGAGATAAAAAGTAAAAATTAAACCATTGTTGGAACAGGTACAAATAAAAATTAAACCATTGTTGGAACAGGTACAAATAAAAATGAAACCATTGTTGGAACCTGTACAAAGCAGAAATTAAACCATTGTTGGAAGAAAAAAGCAAAAATTAAACCATTGATGAAAGAGATACAAAGTAAAATTGAAATCATTGTTGGAACTGGTGTAAATAAAAATGAAACCATTGTTGGAAATGGTACAACGCAAAAATTAAACCATTGTTGGAACAGGTACAAATAAAAATGAAACCATTTTGGAAGAGATAAAACGTAAAAATTAAAATATTGTTGGAACAGGTACAAATAAAAATGAAACCATTGTTGGAACCGGTACAAAGCAGAAATTAAACCATTGTTGGAAGAAAAAAGCAAAAATTAAACCATTGATGAAAGAGATACAAAGTAAAATTGAAATCATTGTTGGAACTGGTGTAAATAAAAATGAAACCATTGTTGGAAATGGTACAACGCAAAAATTAAACCATTGTTGGAACAGGTACAAATAAAAATGAAACCATTGTGGAAGAGATATAACGTAAAAATTAAAATATTGTTGGAACAGATGCAAATAAAAATGAAACCATTGCTGGAACAGGTAAAAAGCAAAAATTAAACCATTGATGAAAGAGATACAAAATAAAAATGAAACCATAGTTGGAACAGGTACAAAGCAAAAATGAAACCATTGATGGAACAGGTAAAAAGCAAAAATTAAACCATTGATGAAAGAGATACAAAATAAAAATGAAACCATAGTTGGAACAGGTACAAAACAAATAACAATGGTTCATAACCGCCGTTATCTACCATTTGTTTTTAACGTCTCCAGAGACATTTTTATTATTATTACTTCCTAAGCTACAACCCTAGTTGGAAAAGCAGAATGCTTTAGGCCCGAGGACTTCAATAAATAAAACAGCCCATTGAGGAAAGGGAATAAGAGAAACTACAAGAAAAGTAGTTAACAGTTAAAATATTTTAGAAGAGGAACAACATTAAAATGAATATTTCATACATAAGCTAAATTTATATAAAATTTAAAAAAAAAAAGAGGAAGAGAAATTAGATGGAATAGTGTGCCCAAGTGTATCCTCAAGCAAGAGAACTCTAACCCAAGACAGTGGACGACCATGGTAAAGAGGCTATGGCACTATCCAAGACTAGAGAACAATGGTTCGATTTTGGAGCGTCCTTCTCCTAGAAGAGCTGCTTACTATAGCCAAAGAGTCTCTTCTACCCTTACTAAGAGGAAAGTAGCCACTGAACAATTACAGTGCAGTAGTTAGCCCCTTAAGTGAGGAATAATTGTTTGGTAATCTCAGTGTTGTCAGGTCTATGAGATCAGAGGACAATATGTCAAGAATAGGCCAGACTTTTCGGTGTACATGTAGGCAAAAGGGAAATGGGCCGTAACCAGAGAGTAGGATCCAATGTAGTACTGTCTGGCCCGTCAAAGGACCCAGCAACTCTCTAGCGGTAGTATCTCAACGGGTGGCTGGTGGCCTGGCCAACCTACAAGTCCCGCTTTAACTACCGATGATCAAGGACTGTTCCAAATGCTTCATTAGAGCAATTTCTAATTAACAATTAATGTCATAGGTAAACGGTTAGTCGAAATCGACAGGAGAATTGTCTGTCATATAGGTACAACATATAAAAGGGTATGAGGCATGAAATATATAATTTGTCTGATTTCAAGGTTATTTTACTTTGCTTAAATTTGTCTGATTTCAAGGTTATTTTACTTTGCTTAAATTTGTCTGATTTCAAGGCTATTTTACTTTGCTTATATTTGTCTGATTTCAAGGCTATTTTACTTTGCTTATATTTGTCTGATTTCAAGGCTATTTTACTTTGCTTAAATGATTTCATGGTTATTTTACTTTGCTTAAATTTGTCTCATTTCAAGGCTATTTTACTTTGCTTAAATTTGTCTGATTTCAAGGTTATTTTACTTTGCTTAAATTTGTCTGATTTCAAGGTTATTTTACTTTGCTTAAATTTGTCTGATTTCAAGGTTATTTGACTTTGCTTAATGGTGCAGTGTTAAGAAAACGTACTTCACCAGTAACTGGGTCTAATTCATATTACTAACACACACGCACACACAAAGATTGCTCGGAGCTTATCTCCGGGCGCGGTTTCTTAGCCGTAAACTAAGCTCCCAATGGACTAAAAGCTGCCCACATTCCACATTAAATTTACAACAGGGTCGCCGCTACCAGTTTACGCCTAACAATCTTCCCTGACGATCGAAGAATCATAACCATCAATACAAAGTTACGAGATAAAGATAACGTTTCATGTCTTTTTTTTCTAGCTTTGCCAACATTAAACACCATTATTTTCCTCTTCCATTCCCATTTCTTCTTGTATTCGTGTTTAACCGGTGATGAAAATTTACGCTAATGTCCTTCCGAGCTTCTCCTATTCCCCTTTACTGTCCTGGAAAGATTTAGGGTAAACTAA
Source organism: Palaemon carinicauda (assembly GCF_036898095.1). Classification (NCBI taxonomy): domain Eukaryota; kingdom Metazoa; phylum Arthropoda; class Malacostraca; order Decapoda; family Palaemonidae; genus Palaemon; species Palaemon carinicauda. The sequence goes on along the minus strand of NC_090763.1, from coordinate 21,346,307 downwards.
ATACTTTAATCAACGTTGTAAGTCGTTGCAGAGGATGAAAGGACAGGGATTATAATAACAAAAATCTCAAAAGTAAGTTTTTGTTGTGTAAGGATGCCTTCTCTGAAGCAGCTACTGTATACTACAGAAAGTGTCTTCTCTCATGGACGACAAGGATGGGATTAGACTTGTGATTTTGAGCCGTATGGCATTAAACCCTTACGTTTTCTGATCGTAAGTTCTAGAGATTTCTATCCACACACAAACGCACGCAGTTTTTCCCTTGTACTTGTCAGCAGTTCTGGATTGATGTCATAGGTTGACACATCAATCTTTAATTTCAAGCCAATTATGTTTCTATCAGTTTCAGATGTAACACTTTCATAGCAGTAACCGGGTCTCTCTCTCTCTCTCTCTCTCTCTCTCTCTCTCTCTCTCTCTCTCTCTCTCTCTCTCTCCACCTTTAAAACAGCTTTTGATAATCTTTCAAAATAATCCGATATTTTCCTGGTGGCCATGTGTATAACTTTTCAACATACACATATTCCCGCAGTCATATACGAAATGAATCGGGTGTGTCCTACACGTGCGCGCAAGTGTCTGAGTAAGCGCGCGTGTAAGCGGTTATGTTATTCATCTTCAAGAGAACAGTCACAGAAAATCGAAAATGGAAACTATGGAGGATTTTTGTATATTGATATAAATTCGGAAAATTACCGCCATATGACCCATCGCTGGATCCAGTGAGACCATTCAGCACCAAGGTGCATCAAAGGGGAAATCCCGTATTGTGTCTACGAAGAAATAGAAGAAAACAGGAATAGAGGGAAAAGTAGAGGGCTAAAAATTGGGTGAAGTTACCTTAAATGTACTTTCAAAGGATCTTGATAATGCCTACAGTGCACCGTACTGCATTATTCAAGACTCCCTTTGACCCTTTCTGGCTTATTCAATATTTTTCTCCCATTCTCACAACAAGACCAAGACAGCTCTTTGCAATTCCACTTTTACTGATATTTTCATTCTTCCACAAAAAAATGAACTACGAAAGATATCTGGATAAATACATATATAAATGATCAAAGACTGCAAACTTTATAAGGCATGGTAGATATTTTGAGTTGCACCCAAAATCTCCCCAACCTTATGGTTTCCGAGTGAAAGTATTAGTAGATAGTCTAGATAAAGGTAGAAATAAAGTACTCCCATGTAGGATATCATCAAACCCTCCATGGAAATTACCGGAGATATCTTTTAGTAAATATTTTATTGGTATTAAAAAGAGCATGGCTGACTTAGAAACCAGGTCGCTCTTTATGGAACATATTGAAGAACATAGAGATTTGGCTTATATATATATATATATATATATATATATATATATATATATATATATATATATATATATAAATTATATATATACTTATATATACATATATATGTCAATATATATATATATATATATATATATATATATATATATATATATATATACAGATGGCTCCAAATCTGATACTGGCGTTGGATTTGGAGTATATAGTAGTGCTTTTAATTGTAGGGGTGCACTTACTTTAGTATCCTCTATATTTACTGTGGAATTATATGGCATACTAACCGCTATTGGGAAAATGGCGTTAAAAGAAAGGGCAATGTTACCATTTCCAGTGATGCAAGAAGTGTCTTAGTAAGCTTTAGAAGTTTTCAATTCCAATAACCCTTTAGTTTTTAAAGATTTTATAGTGACTTTTTATAATTGGAGCGAGGGGTATAATAGTTCGATTTTGTTGGGTTCCTGCACATGTAGGTGTGTTTGGAAATGAGAAGGCAGATTTAATGGCAAAGAATGCTGCGGCCGAGTTGCTATGAAGAAGGTATACCATTCTTTGTAATGACTTCTTTATCTAACATTAAGAAGTTGGTTTATAATAATTGGCAAAAACATGGGGGAGTTTGGTTCAAAATAAGATGAGAGAAATAATGAATGTTATATCCCCTTGGAGATAGCACATGATGCCCCGAAAGTGGGAGACTACTCTTTGTCGTCTCCGCATTGGTCATACTCGGTTGACACACGAGTTGCTGCTAAATGGGCCAACACCAACCGTGTATTGCGACGACTGTTTGATACTTTCAACAGTGAGGCTTTTGTTGACCGAATGCACAATTATAACAACTTAAGAAATAGATATCTGTTTGTTTGAGGTTCGATGTGAGGATGGCAGGTTCATCCTTGCCAAGATTCTTGGACATGATGTGTCCTCCTATGCGAGCGACATTTTTAGATTTATTTCAGAATATGTCCTCTGAAAACTATATAAACTTTATAATGAAATTTTAACTTTTATGGTTTTAATTTAATATTCTTCTATTTTTTATATATAATAAATGATATCGGCGTCAATGACCTTAAATGTCAGGATGCTAGAAAACTTTAAACCAATCAATCAATCAACTCTTATGTTTATAATAATTTTCTACAAAAACAACTGAATTACTCAAATTTCCTTTATTATTCCAAATTTCCTTTATTATTCCTCGTAAACGAAGACAACTTAAAAGAAAATTAGTTCAGTCAATTAACCTATAAGAAATATTATTGAAAAAAATATTTACAAAGGGTATGTAAGATAATGACAGAAGGGAGCTGTGATATATGTTTAATGAGTTCTTTTTTCATATGGTAAAATTTTAACATATTATGAGCACGATGATAAGAATACTACCACAAGAAGGAAAACCTAAAACGAAAACTATATGTTTTTTACTTTAATTAAACTATAAATCCTTAAAATGTAAGCCAAGGGAAATTACCTGACAGTCACATACGTATCTTCGATTGTCAGGATTTCTATCCTGATATATAATAATAAGAGAAATTGGATTTTAGTAATTTCAGACTAAATGCTTGGTGTCGGGAACAGGGAGCCTACTCAGCGCTGAGATACAACCTGGGAAAAAACGGCACCTTAAAATAAAACGTAATAGATGATGGATAGCAAGACCGAAGAAAGAACACAGGAAAAGAAAGTGCAGCGGAAGGCTAAAAAAAGGGTTCCAGCTAAGGGCATAAAATTCAACCTTAGGGGGCGCACTGGCGGCACTCTCACCCTACGGGACTTGGCACAGTTGGGGCAGTTCCATAGCAGTGGCGAGCCTGTCGCACTCCTCGGGGAAGGACCTGATCGTTCCGATGAATTGGTCAATCGCGTCTTGGGTGCTTTGCTGGCATTGGAGGCACTGCATTCCAGAGCGATGCAGATGAGGGATGAGACCTATTTAGGATAAAAGAGAAAGAGAATCCTCATTTTTTATACTTCCGAATGAGATGAACCCGTAAAAACTTTAAGTTCTCTTCCATTTTTTACTATTTTTTTAATTAAAATTTCAGTTTTTATACAATAACTATAGCTTCAACATATTAATTTTCTTCTTATACATAAATTTCCAAAAGCTAAAAGTTAATTCATATAACTTCTCCCCTCCCAACATAAAATAAGGCATTCAGGTTTCTCTAAGGTCAGGATGTAAAGATCACTAAAACGAACAGAAAATCTACTTCTCTATTATCCGGTCTCTTAATGACTCAATTTTTTCCCTTTGACCCAGGCATTCTAGCTCCAGTGTGATCTCCTTTGCCCATGTTTGGAATATTGCTTTCACATAGGGGGCTTCAGATTTGGTTCATCTCGACATAGCCTATATCTGAATCAGAAGTTGATAGTCTCATTGATGCCACAAAATAATTCTTCTTCCGATCCCGTACACAAAGTAATATATCAAGCTGGCCTTACAACAGAACATGCGCTTTCTTCAATAGCAGTTCATAAGTGGAGATGATTCTATGGAGGTATTGAGCAAGTTTGGTATGGTGTACTTCCGGGACAGGCTTATAGGGGCTCAGCAATTGTATTTACAGATTCAATGTTAACTTTTTCAGCCCCCTGACGAAAGCACTTCACAGTTTTTTTCTCTCTACAGGTATATATGGGGCCATTCTGCAGAAGAGTTCTCCTCCAGGGACAACACAGTTCAGCTAATTTTTTTTTTCCTGCCACTGTCAAGCTTTTACACACTTTTTGATTTTCCAGATGTACACTAATCCCAGAGTCAGTGAGCTTAAAATGGGTCACATTAAGGCCTGGCAACATGAAGCAAGAGTGAGTGAGCCCTTGGCCTTCTTCAAATTTAAAAGGCAAGAGATGGTTTTATATACAATTGTAATTTCCCCCTGAAAATTAAACAAGCAAAACGAGTCTCCAATTCCCTACCATTAAAGCACTACAAATAATAAAATGGTGGATTTCTTCGGCCCCTTCGTAAATCCCTGTTGCTAGCATCAGGCCCTGAAGATGCATACACACATACATACATATCTAACTGCCTTATCGTGAATAAACCCCTAAAAAATTTAATTTTTACTTTAAAATTGGTTTTCTAACACTAACCAGCACAATAAACGTTTGCCGATAGATCTTGCTACAGCAAGTTGCTTCTAATTTGATTTACTCTGTAATCCATTTACATAAATATAATATACACACGAAGATCTGGATGAAATATATTTACTAGTTAATTTAACAATGTTCATTTCAACTAATGATAGAATTGTCTACGATTTAATTAATTCAATGGACTGGCGGACGTACATAGCATAGTAACATTCTTATAATTGTCTATGCAGGTCGTTTGCTAGTTATCCATCTACCATATTTGCTTTAGTTGTCATCTTTTCTGCCAAGAGCAATAATTGCTGGCTCAATTTTTTAGTAAACAGCGATGTAAAGCACCCAAGTGCACTTGGGACTTGTGTGGTATCCTTCATGCAAACCATCAGTATGATGCTAGGAAGACTGTCTGAATTGTAGCTTACTTGTTTGACTTCTGACGATGTATCACAGCATAATTGTCAGTTCACAGACAGTCGCCATGGCAGGTCCAAGTCTATAGGGAGCAAATGTCTAGGGATCCTCTATGGTCATTCTGTTGACAAAGCTACAAGAGTAGTGGTCCTCTTCCAACTGTCTACTCATGTTTTGGACACTTACAGCTTTCTAAGAGAGATCCTGTACAAAAAAAAACTAAACCGTGAAGGTATCGTTTCCATTGAAGGGGTTCAATTGGTGGTATAAGGCGTCCTCCATTCAACAATCTAGGCTCTTCAAAGTGTCACTTCAAATGAAGGTGTTCAATAATTGATGCATGAGAACTTGTACTAAACAACCTATGCCCCTCGAGGTGTCCCTTCTGTTGAGAGGGTTTGATCGTCAGTGCATGATGAAGGTATGACATAATAGTTCCATCTCCCCATCCAAGTTCATTGTAGAGAGAGACATGCAATCACAGTGGTTAAACAATTATTCCGCCTGCTGCCACAATGGGAGCTAAGGAACGATTATTATTAAATACTAACTCTACATCTTATAAGTAACATGAGGAAAAAGTTTTGTTAGACCTCCATGCCAAAGCCTTCAGAATGGAAGAAAACATGTCGGTCCAAAACACCCATAGAAGTAGCCATATCCCTAATACTCCCGATGCACTCCCTTCAGTGAGGTGGGTGATGTCCCAATGACTGGCCAGACAGTACTACGATGGATTCTTCTCTCTGGTTACGGTTCATTTTTCCTTTGCCTACACATACACTGGATGGTCTGACCTATTCTTTAGATATTCTCCTCTGTCTTCATACACGTGACAACACTGAGATTACCAAACAATTCTTCTTCTCTCAACTCTCAAGAGGTTAACTACTGCACTGTAATTGTTCATTAGCCACTTTTCTCTTGGTAAGGGTAGAATAAACTCTTTAGCTATGGTAAGCAGCTCTCCTATAAGGAGGACACTCTAAAATCAAACCATTATTCTCTAGTCTTAGATACTGCCATAGCCTCTGTACCATGGTCTTCCACTGTCTTGGGTTAGAGTTCTCTTGCTTGAGGGTACACTCGGACACACTATTATTATTATTATTACTAGCCAAGCTACAACCCTAGTTGGAAAAGCAAGATGCTATAAGCCCACAGGCTCTAGTAGGGAGAAATAGCCCAGTGAGGAAAGGAAATAAATAAATGATAAGAACAAATTAACAATAAATCATTCTAAAAATAGTAACAACGTCAAAACAGATATGTCATATATAAACTATTAATGTCAAAACAGATATGCCATATATAAACTATAAAAAGACTCGAGTCAGCCTGGTCAACATAAAAACATTTGCCCCAACTTTGAGCTTTTGAAGTTCTACTGATTCAACTACCCGATTAGGAAGATCATTCCACAACTTGGTAACAGCTGGAATAAAACTTCTAGAATACTGTGTACTATTGAGCCTCATAATGAAGACCTGGGTATTAGAATTAACTGCCTGCCTAGTATCACGAACAGGATAGAATTGTCCAGGTAGATCTGAATGTAAAGGATGGTCAGAGTTATGAAAAAACTTATGCAACATGCATAATGAACTAATTGAACGACGGTGCCAAAGATTAATATCTAGATCAGGAATAAGAAATTTAATAGACCGTAAGTTTCTGTCCAACAAATTAAGATGAGAATCAGCAGCTGAACACCAGACAGGAGAACAATACTCAAAACAAGGTAGAGTGAAATAATTAAAACACTTCTTCAGACTAGATTGATCACCAAAAATCTTAAAAGATTTTCTCAATAAGCCAATTTTTTGTGCAATTGAATGTGTTTCTCAAAAGTAAATTTGCTGTTGAGAATCACACCTAAAATTTTAAAAGTCATACAAATTTAAAGAAACATTATCAATACTGAGATCCGGATGTTGAGGAGCCACCGTGACCTACTTACAATCATACTTTGAGTTTTGTTAGGATTCAACTTCATACCCCATAATTTGCACCATGCACTAATTTTAGCTAGATCTCTATTAAGGGATTCACAAACCCCAAATCTACATTCAGGGGATGGAATTGATGCAAAGAGAGTAGCATCATCTGCATATGCAACAAGCTTGTTTTCTAGGCCAAGAACACTACCCTGTGGAACACCGGATATCATATATCTATACTCACTATGGTGCCCATCAACCACAACTCTGAGATCTATTACTTAAAAAATCAATAATAATGCTAAGAAACGTACCACCCACTCCCAACTGTTTGAGTTTGAAAACAAGGGTCTCATGATTAATACGGTCAAAGGCAGCGCTAAAATCAAGGCCAATCATACGAACTTCCTGACAACAATCAAGGGATTTCTGTACAGCATTGGAGATTGTAAGGGCATCACATGCTCCAAGGCCTTTACGAAAACCAAATTGCAAACTATCTTATTCCTCTTCCTCTTGTTTTGTTAATTTTTTTATAGTTTATAAAGGAAATATTTAGTTTAATGTTGTTACCGTTCTTAACTTATATTATTTTTCCATTTTTCCTTTCCTCACTGGGTTACTTTCCCTGTTGGAGACCTTGGGCTTATAGCATCCTGCTTTTCCAACTAGGGTTGTAGCTTAGCAAATAATAATAATAATAATAATAATAATAATAATAATAATAATAATAATAATGACCTGTCTAGGAAGGAAGGCCATCGCATTCTTTGACAAGGCTTGTTCGGGCACTTGGAAGAGGCAAAGATTGCTCTTGGGCGTGGCTGTATCATCTTTGTTCTTTCTAGGTTGTAATGAAGAGCTCTTACTGGGCCCAAAAGTCTCTTTCTAGTCTTTGCCCACTCTCTTTGAGAGAGATATCAGAATGATTCCTAAGGAAGGGGAATGTTGAATTACTCTGTTTTTGCTTGGAATTCTGGCGAGTAATTCAAATCAAAATCTCTTCCACTCCAAACCAACCCCACTGAAAGTGTCTGCAATTCCCAAAACCTCTTTGCAGATGCTAAGGCTACTAGGATAAGCACCTTCATGGATACGGTTCGAAGACCTGCTGATGCTAGTGGTTCGTAGAGCTCTATGACTAAAACCTTAAGGACCACATTTAAGTCTCAAGAGGGAGCTGAAATCACCTAATGAGATCGGGAATGTTTGGTCCTCAAGCATTCCCCAGACAGCTTACTTGAAGACAACCACATAAGCCGAATCTGAAGACAACATAGCTCTATATCCCAAAGTCTGGAACAGACAGGCATTTTCCTTTACAAAGGAAGAGCAGGAAATCTACGATCTTGGCAACTGTTGAGTTGGAGATTGAGTGTTTCCTTACACCACTTTCTGAATATCTTCCACTTATACTGGTAGTTTATACAAGTGGAAGACTTTCGAGCGAAGGTAACTTGTTGGACCACCTGCCTGGAGACTCCCTGAGTCCTGTCGAATCTGGTAATAGTTTTCATGCAGTCAGGCAAAGAACTTGTGGTCTGAAATGCAAAACATGTCAATGAGACTGTTTGAGGTCTATCTGACAGGCAACTGCCTTGTGATGTCTGAGGCCAGAAGGGTGTGACCCAAATAAGATTATACCCTGTGGACTCCATCAATTTGTACAGATGTTCCTTATCAGAGGAAATGGAGGGAAGGTGTACACCTGAGGATGTCTACAGTCTTGAAGCACCACATATGTCCCCACTGACCCAGGATTGATGTGAGGACTAAAGTATGCCTTAAATCTGTGGTCCATTGGTGTGGCAAACCAGTTGTTGGTGAATGGTTCATTCTGAGTTCGGGATCTGACCTCTTCAACTTGGAGCATCTGCTGTCACATTCGGCTTGCCCATGATGAACTGTGTCATGAGTCACGTTCTTTCACTCTTACCAAGACAAGGTTGTCCAACTTCTGGGACCTTGTCCCTCCTTCCTTCCTCATGTAAGAAATAGCTTCCTTCCTCATGTAAGAAATAGCCATTAAGTTGTCAGCAAACACTGTGACAACTCTTAAGCACAGAAGATTGAAGTGAGAGAGCTAGGTGGATTGCCAAAAGTTCCCTCTGATTGATAGGTTCCCTGGATTCCTGTGCTGTCCACGTCTCTGACACAAACTGGTCCCTATCGAAGGCCTCATCCTGAATCTGAAGGGTCAGAAGACAAAATGATGTCCGGGAGAGGGTTTGACAGGAGACAACCTTGGTTCAAGTTCACTGGATCAGATCACCAGACAATGTTCTGTCTAACCGTCTCTGTCCACCGAACCTTAAAAGAATGATCCTCTTGATCACACATGTTGTGAAGTTGGTGTTGCAGTGGTCTGCATCTTCTTCCTCTGGAAATCAACAGAATCACAGATAACAGGAGGCCAATGAGTCTCATATCCAGTTTGATGTGAGGTGCCTTTGTCATTTAAAATAATGTGATAAATTCCTGCAGAGTCTGGATGCGCTCGTGTCGGAAAGCCTTCAAAATCAAAGTTCATCTTTATCTCCAGATATATTGAAACTCGACTAAGAAAGAGCCAGTCACCCAAGTATCTCCCCAATCTTATGCCTCTCTAGGGGAGGGCTGTTCCCACAGTTGCCTTACGACGAGAAGACCTGTAGCTCCACAGATTGAGTGTGAATAGGAACTTGGTGGTACGAGCGCAAAATAGAATCAACCTTGAGTTTTCATTACAAAATAGTTCTGACGAGAGAGATCTTTATCAAGTTTTCAAAAATGCAATGCCTTTTTGACAATAAATATGGGCTGTAGAAACTGAGGAACAGAAGTGATGCTCCCCTTCTTCTCAGTTCTTCTAACTCTGCCCGAAGGGCTTTCCTATTCTCCGACAACTCTTGGTATGAGATGAAAGCTACAAGACTGTTCAATAAGGGAGGAGGTTTCTGAGGGGACTCATGTACCTGTGCCTTAAAATTTGAATGATCCCTGACTTGTCAGTGGTGTTAAAGGCAGCTTCCTATCTCCACACACGAGGGGGCTGTAGTCCCTACGGATGAAAACCATTGCCAACCGCCTGTGATCTTCTTTGTCCATTATTTACTGATGATGACCTTGTAGACAGCTGAGGATCTTGTTGGGTCATAGAAATACAAGAGGATGAGATTCCTGGCCTTGGTAAGCTGTCCTCAGCTTATATGATGAAGTCTGGAAGTCAACCTGTCTCTCCTCACCTTCGATCAAGGACTGCCTGGGTGCTGCTTTTGCTTGGATAGGTCTTTGTGCTTGGACCACTGTCCTTACAAGCTTGTACACCCTTGTGTTCTTAGCTTTGAGGTATGCCCTCTCCAGGGATGACGTAAGTGTATCCTCATCGAACAACTGCTCTGTAAAGAGAGAAGTGTTCAATGTTGTCTTTTGCCTGCCAGAGTGACAAAGGGGCATGGGACAAGAAAAATTTCATCCTCCATGTCAGATGCACTTCTTGAAAGCATATCTCTCATGGATGACTCGGAGAGGTTTGTGGAGTTGGCCAATTGACTGTAAAAGGGTCGGCACTCCTCTGAGAGAAGGCCCATCAGGGAACATCCACAACCATCCCATCATATTAAGATTCTCCAGAAATGTTCTAGTTGACAATGGATCGGTAGGATTTTTTTCAATAGCCAAATGGGCTCTCCTGATTTTAGCCAAGACAGAAGCCAGAAAATGAGGCTTGCCACCTTACACATACTCTGCTGACTTCTTGGTGACCACCTGTCTCCCATGTCTGAGGTATTCTCCTGTCGACCCGCGGGGAATTGGATATCGTTTCTTTGTCTGTTGAGTGTCCTCTAGAAATCTGGAAAGAGAAAGGAATTCTCTAGAATCTTTTGATTGTGATGGACAACTTCAACTCTACTAAAGTCTCTTTGAGGAAGCCAGTCATCCCTCGAAAGGCAGATGATGATGTCCCCCTCCTCCAATCCTCAGATGCCATCACCAACCTCTGGAGCAAACTTCCTGGATGCCCTCATGATGACCGATGGCTCCTCCTCGAGGAGGCCGAGGAGGAGAAGACAATTAAGGAGCCACAACTGGAGATCAAAAAGGTGCAGCATGCACTTGAGATTCGACCTGTCCCTTCTTAAGGACAACAGGGTGTTCCTTAGAACTTCTCACAATCATGTTCCTTTGATCCCCAGGGGAATGAAAAGAACATACCCTGGACTTCCACCCTGTAGCTTGAGAGTGCTGCTTTCTCCCACAATCTTCCCTCACGAACGCTTGTCCACTACAGGAGGAAAATTGGAGATTGCCTGAAGGGCATGTTCCCCACAAGAAAGACTGGAGGGAGCAATCAGCTGTGACCCTGATTGCCAATTTTTGGTCTGGCTGATGTGTCGACCATAATCACAACCCAAAACACTTGACTGTGAGCTAACAATACAGGGGAATACGACTTTATTTTGGACCTGCTCTGCATCAGGGCAGACTCATACCCAGAACCTGTTAGGGCCGGTTCAACATGAGTTTTTCTTCAGCATGGGATGGAACGGGGAGACTCAGAGCAGGATCAAGGGAGCTGAAAAAAATGGCTAGAGTGCCTAGCTGAGAGGCTACATTTTCAATACCTGATGCTAAGGTGTCGATTCTAGAAATGACACACCCCAATTGAAATCCCAACTATCTTCCGTTGCGGCAACACACTTTTCATGGGCCACTGACCCTGTTACACTATGCCCCACCGTGGATGGGGTACGGACACGTTGTTCACCTGACATATTGACCACCTCAGAAATTACTTACCTCCTACCTCTTCGTCAACTGAACTGGGTCTAAAATGATTACCTGATGCCAGTCGATGCACTGAACCCACCCTAAATGCAAATCTGCGACTTATCCTAGCCTTGCAGCATGAAGTGCAATGGGAAAGTCAGTCAAAAGTCAAAGTATGGTCATTCTGGTCCATGCTGGTGAAGAACTCCTAGTCCAATCACTGTCCTATTCTTTCTATGTCTTCTTTGCTGAATATCATCCACAAGTTGATAATACTAAATGGTTGTTAAGAAACAATCTTCCTTGCTGAATCAAATGCAAAAGATGGGGCGGACAGATAAACAGAAAGTCTGCTCACACTGGCAGCAAAATCAGAAATGGTGGTTCCTAGTGGTGAGACAGAGTACTACCCTGTTGATTTGCAGGAAGGATACCACATAAGTCACAAATCGGAAGATTGCTCTTATCCTAAAAAGATGACGACCAAAACAAATATGGTAGCTG
>NC_090763.1:21326776-21329276 GCF_036898095.1 Palaemon carinicauda | reverse complement strand
TAGTGCGTGATTGTGCAAAATTCAAGACAGTATACGCAAATATGTGAAAATTTTAAAACAAAATGTGCATGTGCATTTGTGCTATATATATATATAGTAGCCTATATATATATATATATATATATATATATATATATATATATATATATATATATATATATATATATATATATATATATATATATATATATACATATATATATATAATATAATATATATATATATATAATATATATATATATATATATATATATATATATATATATATATACAGTATATATACACATATATTATATGTATATATATAAATATGTATATATATACATATTCATATATATACATATATATATATATATATATATATATATATATATATATATACAAACACAAATTACAAGATACCTTACTTATAATGTAATTTGCATCATAATCAGAGTTTATCTTTAGTGAGGTAATAGATAATGTCTCTTTAAAAAATAGTACAAAGAACAGTTGACCATGCAGCCTGATTTTACCCAAAATTTGGAAACATCTCTCATGAAAAATGTTAACATCTTATACAAATCGCACACAGGTCACGTTAAATCAATATTCGATTAATACTGGCATCAAGATACTACGGAAGGATAAAGACTCTTCATAATGAAAGGCTAAAGATGTTTCACAATAAAAGGCTTAAGACACTTCACTATAAAAGGCTGAAAACAATTTGCTATGAATAATGGCATTTCGCAATAAATGGCCAAGATGTTCCACAATATAAAGCTTAAAGACGCTTCACAATAAAAGGCTTAAGACGCTTTGCTATGAAAGGATAAAGGCGTTTCGCGATAAATGGCCAAGATGTTCCACAATAAAAAGCTCAAGACGCTTCACAATAAAAGGCTTAAGACGCTTTGCTATGAAAGGATAAAGGCGTTTCGCAATAAATGGCCAAGATGTTCCACAATAAAAAGCTCAAGACGCTTCACAATAAAAGGCTTAAGACGCTTTGCTATGAAAGGATAAAGGCGTTTTGCAATAAATGGCCAAGATGTTCCACAATAAAAAGCTTAAGACGCTTCACAATAAAAGGCTTAAGATGCTTTGCTATGAAAGTATAAAGGAGTTTCGCAATAAATGGCCAAGACGTTTCACAATAAAAGACTGAAAACGTTTCACAATCAAAGGCAAAAGATGCTTCACAATCAAAGGCTACAGACACGTCACAATAAAAGGCTTAAGACACGTCACAATAAAAGGCTAAAGACGCTTCACACTCAAAGGCTAAAGACTCTCCACAATAAAAGGCTAAACCCACTTCACAATAAAAGGCTAAACCAACTTCACAATAAAAGGCTAATAACTCTTCACAATAAAAGGCTAAAGACCCTTCATAATAAAAGGCTAATGACACTTCACAAATAAAGGCTAAATTCTCTTCACTATGAAATTCTAAAGATGCTTCATCAGATATAAGCCTTGGAGCATGTGATGTCCTTCTTACAATCGCCAAGGCTATACAGAAATCCCTTGATTGTGGTCAAAATCGTATGATTGGCCTTGGTTTTAGTGCTGCCTTTGACCGTGCAAATCACGAGGCCCTTGTTTCTCAAACCCAAACAGTTGGGAGTGGCTGGGTCGTTTCTTAGCATTATTATTGAATTTATAGTAATAGACCTCAAAGTTGTTGTTGTTAATGGGCACTATAGTGAGTATAGGAACGTGATATCTGGTGTTCCACAGAATACTGTTCTTGGTCCATTACTTTTCACACTGTATAAACATGACATGGGTTTTGGCCTAGAAAACAAGCTTGTTGCATGTGCAGATGATGCTACTCTCTTTGCATAAATTCCATCTCCTGAAAATAGATCTGGGGTTGCTGAATCCCTTAATAGAGATCTCGTAAAATTAGTGCATGGAACAAATTATGGCGTATGAAGTTGAACCCTTACAAAACTCCAAGTATAATTGTAAGTAGATCAAGGACAGTGGCTCATCAACATCCGGACCTCAGCATCGATAATGCTTCTTTAATTTTGTATGACTTTTAAAATTTTAGGTGTGATTCTCGACAGCAAATTTACTTTTGAGAAACATATTAAGTCTGTGTCTTCTTTAATTGCACAAAAAAAATGCCTTATTGAGAAAGTCTTACAAGATTTTCGGTGATCAATCTATTCTGAAGAAGTGTTTTAATTCTTTAATTCTGCCTTTTTTCGAGGTTTGTTCTCCTGTCTGGTCTTGAGCCACTGATTCTCATCTCAATTTGTTGGACAGAAACTCACGGTCTATTAAATTTCTTATTCCTGATCTAGATATCAATCTTTTGGCACCGTCGTTCAATTAGTTCATTATGCATGTTGCATAAGATTTTTCATAATTCTAACCATCCTTTACATTCAGATCTTCCGGACAGTTCCATCTTGTTCGTAATAATAGGCATGCAGTTAATTCTAATAGTCAGACCTCCTGTCAGGATGCCAGAAAACTTTAAATCAATCAGCTATTCAGTCAG
>NC_090763.1:21236776-21321776 GCF_036898095.1 Palaemon carinicauda | reverse complement strand
CAATGGTTTGATTTTGGAGTGTCCTTCTCCTAGAAGAGCTGCTTACCATAGCTAAAGTCTCTTCTACCCTTACCAAGAGGAAAGTGGCCACTGAACAATTAGTGCAGTAACCCCTAATTGTTTGGTAATCTGTGTTGTCAAATGTGTGAGGACAGAGGAGATTATGTAAAGAATAGGCCAGACTGTTCCTTTCCTAGAGGACTGCCCCATCCCTGGCAAGATGCATCTGTGAACAGCATGAATTGTAGGGGAGGATCCTGAAAGTGTGTTTCCAGTAAGAGGTTCTCCTCATTCAGCCACATCTTGAGGTACTCGCGGCATGGTTGCAGGATGGTCTGAGGCTTATGACCACAGGGTCTTCACAGCTCATTGCAAAAAGGGGTGATATAATCTCTCCAGGGGATGAGTTTCTCTAACGAGGAGAGGTGACCTAATAACTTCTGCCACGTCAGGCCAGGTAGGAGGTCCCCTTTCAGGAAAGTTGCTGCCAAAGTCCTGAACCTTGTCACTCTGTCTGCAGCAGGGAAGGCTTTGGCTTGCACTGAGTCTCTGCCCATGCCCAGATACCTGATGGACTGGTTGGGGACAAGGCTGGCCTTCTGGAGCTTCAGCTGGATCCCTTACTCCTTGCACAGATTCAGTAGTAGGTCTCTGTGTTTCAACCGGAGAGCTTGGGAAGCCAGTTGTCTAGGTATCTCCCGATCCTCAACTGAAAAAAGGACAAAGACTTTGGTGAAGAACTGGGGGCCTGTAGAGAGGCTAAAGCACAGTACCCTGAACTGGAACAGCTTGTCTTAATAAGGAAACCTTAGGTATTTCCTCAAGGCAAGATGGATAGGGACCTGAAAGTAACCATCTTTCAGGTCTACGGTCAGAAGGAAGTTGATCAACCTGATGGCCTGGAGAAAGGAGGATGGAGTCTCCAGCTTGAACCTTGTCTGCAAAATGGAGAGTTTTAAGAGGGAGAGGTCTATGACTGGTCTGCAAAATGATGAGATTCCAAAGAGAGAGGTCTATGGTGGTCTTCAACCTCCCGGCAGCTTCTACCAGGAATAAATTTCTGAGGAAGCCTGGAGTGTTGTCAAAAACTTCCTCACTGCTTCTTTGCTTAGCAACTTGGAGACTTCCTCTGCTAGGAGTAGGTCTTTTTATGATTCTTCCATATAATATAGTTGGATCAGATTCCTGGTCAGGGGAGGAAGACAGTTTATGAAAGGGATCCGATAACCTGAACTGAGGACTTCTACCATCCAAGGGTCGGCAATTAACTCCCGTCACCTTTGCCAAGTGAATTGTAGGCATCCCCCACTGATGGCAAGATAGAGGACAAGCCCCCCCTAGCGTGAACTTCTGCCACCACATCCTCTTTGACCGGAGGGATGACCTCTCAGACAAAACTTGGGCCAGGATTCTGCCTCCCAGGCTGTTGTCTATCATTGGGAGGGAGAAGGTGTCTCTGTTAGGGGGATAGCCTAAAAGGTGAGTTCTTTGTCTGTTTCCGAGGGGTGAGCAACCTTGATGCTGCGTTTCTGCTGACTACAGGGCTCTGCCCCAGTCTGTCCAACTCCTCAATAGCCTTAGTAATACATAAGTCTGGGGCTCCGAGACTGCGGGAATATATTGTTGACGCCGCACCATCTACAATATTAGCAGTCAGCACTAGGGGAGGTTCATCTAAACTTCATAAGTGGTGGATTAGGCTCATGATCTTAATGAAAAGAGAGGCTATCAAGCTCAATACTAAGTCCTCATGGGGGGGGGGGTACATCAGCAGAGCTTGTACTCGCACATGCCAAGAGCTTTTCTAAGGAATCATAAATAGTGATAGATGTTGCAGAGAAATTTCTGTCTTAACAGAGCTCTTCCCTCTTCCTCCAACGTCTTTCCTTTCCCTCGAGTAATAACGGGAAGAGGAGGCAGAGAATGAATTGGAAAAATCTAGTTCACTCCCATCATCAGAGCATTCATCTCTAAATCCTGATCGGAAAACAGAAGAGTTCGAGTCTCTCTCACAACTCGTTTTACAAGGCGAGAGTGTTCTCAGTACTTTGCCATTTTGAAAACCTACGGCGAGGGCCATGTCTTCAATGTCTACTGATATGTCCTATTACATCTAATGGGGGAGTGATCCTCAGGAGAGGGGGAAACTTTCCGGGCCCTTTAACCGCTTTCCGTATCAGTAAAGAATTTCTTGAAAAAGAATTGGTTTCTAAAGCACGCTTATCCTGATAATCATGATTGTCAGACAGAGTGTAAGAACAGGGTCTATCTGGATGATTAATGGGTTAGTCTGTAGCATAAGAAACAGGGTTTTTATTTTCATACGTAAGGTTCTATCTTGTTGGTTCCTGGCTGAGAGTTTATAAAACTCCAAGGGAACTCTGCATTTACGAGAAGATGTTTTACTATGTCCTCTGACATCAGATAAACGTATAGTTACATTCTTTTTAGTATCATCATGACACGGAGGAATACTCTGATGCCTCAAAATGGCAAAACGCGTGTGCAGAAGAAAAAGGACATGACAGTCCGGCAAGACAAGGCAGAGATAAGAATTGTGAAACATTAACAAAGAGTTCCTTCAAGTTTATGAGAAATAAGTTAGAAACATTATTATGCTATAATGACTTATTTGAAAATAAAACATTGAAAAATCTGTCCTCAAATAAAAAAACTTTAAATCTCTGGTCGTATGTCAGTGCTAGTGTGTGGACGTGTTGTGTCGAGCTCTGCTATTCATGCCCTGAGTCATGTTTTAGCTTTGTGTCTCTCGCTTAGAATATCATTGAAAAGATATTAGTTAGTCTTATGGAGAAACCTATGTGATAAGAAACAGTACACCATGTCTGCTCCTAACTGTGTCTGCTTCATATGTAATGAAACGGATGGAGAACAGAGAAAATGGATAGTATGTGAATGTAAAAGACTCTACCATAAGAGATGTGTGCATATAGTGACAGCCATCAATAAGATTGAACGGAATAACCTAGACTGGTTATGCCCATACTGCGTACGTGAAGCCAGACAAAACAATTTAGTAATAACAAAATTAAAGGAAGATGTTAACGTGAGAAATCTGGCCCTGAACGAACAAGATGCAAAAATAGATGACTTGGAAAACAAATTTGCGGACCTTAGCGCAGACGCAGCAAATTCCACCCAGACCACCGACCTCACAGAGAAAGCTGACATTCTTGCCATGAATATGGAATCAATTAAAGCAACACTTCAAACATTGATAGACCCAAAACTGGAAAAACCGACATTTGCTGACAAAGTTAAGGAAAAAATCTGTTGATAATTAAATCAACTAATACAAAAACTAACATTACTTAAAAGAAAATGTGAGGTTGAACAGGCACTTAAAGACATTCCTATACTTAACAAGAGGTCAGCTATGAATGGAAATGTTGTTGTAAACTTTGCAAACAATATGATCAGGGAAGAGGCGGCAAACAACATTCAGACGTTGGTGGCCGACACTGAAACGTGAAAAATCGGAAAACTAAAACCCCCCAAAAATGATATGCAATGTATACAATGATGAAGATGATGTAATAGATGCTTTGATTCAAAGAAATGGCTGCCTGGACCAAATCCAAAATATAGAAGATAAGTGTAGTCCTGAAGAAAAATGCCTCGGGGGGGACCACCCACCATGTGCTGAAATGTGATCCTGAAGTTTGGAGGGCTATTCATGATAATGGGGACAAAGTCTCGTTACAATGGGATATCTGTAATATATGTGATAGGTAAATATGTGATAGGTAACACGTGATCACCTGCTACCACTGTCAGAGGTATGGACATTTTGAAAAAGATTGCAAGTCTAAGAATGAAGATAAAGTCTGCAGGAAATGTTCAGGGAGACACTCCACCAGGGAGTGTAATTCGAAAGTGTCAAAGTGTATACACTACACAAAGTTAAACAGACCAAGTGACCATACAGTAAATTCTAGAGACCGCAATGCTTTTGACTAGGAATTGAAAAGACTAGCGGAAAATACTGATTATGGTTACTAGGGATGTCATAAACTGTGGCTATGTAAATATACAATCTGTAGGTAATAACTGTTCAAATTCGAG
Organism: Palaemon carinicauda; assembly: GCF_036898095.1. Lineage (NCBI taxonomy): Eukaryota > Metazoa > Arthropoda > Malacostraca > Decapoda > Palaemonidae > Palaemon > Palaemon carinicauda. The sequence goes on along the minus strand of NC_090763.1, from coordinate 21,317,690 downwards.
AATTGATAAACGAGAAATATTTAGATATACTAGCATTATCTGAATTATGGCTAAATAACTTGGACAAGGCAAAGATCACTGAAATGACACCCCCCACACATGCCTTCTTTCACATACCGAGAGAAGATAAGTCTGGTGGGGGTGTCAGACTCTTTATTCATAAAAGTTACTCAAATCTCAAAACGTTGAAAAGAATTAGTGTAACAAGCTTTGAATATATAGAAATAAAATTTACGCTAAAAAATAGAAGAATATCCTTTGTAACAATCTACAAACCTCCTAGAACAAACACTAGTATCTTTTTGAAGAATTCGGTGCTCTCATTGAGATGATTATCATGGAGAAAAACGAATTAGTTATCTGTGGAGACTTCAATTTTTGGATGGATGACGCATCAAATCCCGACGCTTTGGCATTTAGAGAGTTACCAGAATCATATCGACTAGTGAATAATGTCGACTGTACAACTACTTTAACTAGACTTAGTTCTAAGTGATGACATGAATAATATTGTATCTGATATAAAAGTCGAAGAGAAATGTACTATCTCCCCAGTACACAAACTTGTTACGTTTAGTCTACCTCTACAGAAACATGCATTAGTGAAGAAAATAAACTTTAGACATAAATCAAATTTTTCTCCTATCGTATTTATTGAAGAAGTTACAAAGAAAATAAACAATGCTATCAACATTCCGTGATCATGATGACCAATGTCTGTTAGGAGCCAAGTGTGCTAATTGTCTTATGACCACTGATAATAAAGTGAGTAAAAGTGAATATGATACCATGTGCCCACCGATGGAAAAGACAATAACCGTAAAAGACCAATCTCCTTAAGTGAGTAAAAGTGAATATGATACCATGTGCCCACCGATGGAAAAGACAATAACCGTAAAAGACCAATCTCCTTGGTTTGATGGAGAGACTTTGGTAAAAAAGAGGGAAAAAGATGTAAAGAAAGAAAGTGGAATAGGTTAAAAACTGAAAGTACTTGGGTAGAATACAAAACTGCTGCGTGTCAATATAACTACCAACTAAGAAGGAAAAAAAGTGAATACTATAAGAGAAAGATCCTCGAAGCAGCAACAAACATCAATAAGTTATATCGTCTTCTGAATGGAATATGGGAAATGTAAAAGAAAAGCTACCTGATGGATACAGTGACCAGGAACTAGCAAATAACTTTTTAGTAATCTTTAAAAACAAAATTGAAAATATAACCAAGTCAATTGCAAATACTCAACATCAGATTAATGATACACCAGGCACAGACAAAATTAGTACGATTTAACAACATAACACAAGATGAAATCACCAGAATTATCACGAGAGCAAAGAAAACAAACTGCGCGATCGATCATATGCCAATATCTGAAGTAATTGGAGAGAGAGACTTTTTTAGTCTAGTCCAAATAATAATGAGAATAGCAAATGCAAGCATTGATGAATGTAAGTTTCCTAAATCTGAGAAAATGGCTATAGTCACATCAGTTCTGAAAAATGCACTGGACTACCTGGAATTAAGCTCATATAGACCTATTTCAAATCTATCCTTTGTCTCAAAAGTGCTTGAATATGTAATTCTTGAACAACTAGTCAACCACTTAGAAGTAATAGTAGCTTTGACTGACAACCAATCTGCTTACAGAAAATTATACTCTACGGAGACAGCCATCTGCTCTGTTGTAAATGATATGCTAGAAATGATGGATGAAAATAAATGTGGTATCTTAATACAGCTCAATCTAAGTGCTGCTTTTGATACAGTTGTGCATGAACTGCTATTAAATGATCTACGGTCTATCGGCGTTGAAGATCAAGCCTTCGAATACCTAAAAGACTACTTAGTTGGTAGAAATTACTGTGTACAAATTGGAAACTCTTATTCATCATATGAACCCTTAAACAGAGGGGTACCCCAGGGGAGTGTACTTGGCCCACTTTTATTCTGCATCTATACTATTGGTCTATCGAAAATTCTACAAAGGCATGGCGTGAATTTTAAACTATTTGCAGATGACACACAATTTTACTTCTCCATAAATGATATACATGACACTACTGATACTCTAAACTGAATCCTTGATAGCATTAGAGAATGGATGACATTTAAACAAATAAAATTAAATGAGAACAAAACTGAATTCATGGTGGTGGGCAAGAGAAACAGCGTGAGAAACTTAGGTGATATTCAAATGAACATACATAATGACTCGGTGCCGATATCTAGTAAAGTTCGAGATCTAGGTGTATTTCTTGACTGTAACCTGTCTCAAAATGCCCAAATAGGTAATGTAATAAAAACTGCTGGTTATCATCTAAGAAATATTGCTTTTATAAAAAAGCACCTAGACAAAAATTTTGTAAAGAAACTTGTGATAAACTATGTTATTACGAGGATTGACTACTACAACTCTATTACAATTTACCAAAAGTGCAACTTAAGGAATTACAAACCATGACAAATTCGTAGATAATTTGTATTTTTCCTAACTATACAAACCTTAGCTATTTACTAGGGGTTATACTTTCTGCGGAGCTGTAATGACAAGCCTTTAAAATTTGGTGAGGGTTAACTACCCACACCACTAGTTAGCGAGGGTAGGCGGGGGAAGCTTGCTACCACTCCCGTTCACACACCTGTGATTTAGTAATTTTGCTTGGAGGTAGGACTTCAAGGGGGATAGGGATGGCGGGCAAGTTTGCATAAATAGCTAAGGTTTGTATAGTTAGGAAAAATACAAATTATCTACGAATTTGTCATTTGTTCCGTAAATGGAATACAAACCACGCTATTTATTAGGGGTGACTCACCCATTAGGAAGGGTGGACGTCCCTGCCAATCTAGCTTTTGGCTTTGCCCGGGGACTCCTTATCTGGGTATGTTAGTACTCAAAAATAAGGAGTCCCTGCTCTCGCTAAACCTTGCTACGCAAGGTCCGCGGCCTACGCAAGTTGTGTGTTCAGACGTGTAGAAGTGTGACTGTCAAGGTAAAGTTATTCCGAGTCTATGTAGGAAAAACCTGATGTAACCAAGACTTCCCAATACCACCTCGCCAGGTATGGGGACGCAACAGTATTAGCTTAATACTAGGTACACAAGGGAGCATGGTTTACCTGCAGTGGTTTGAGGTCAGCTTATGCAGAGAACCCAGGATGCTGCTTTCCCCACGAGAGGGTAGGATGAAGAAAAGAATAAGAGCCAGTCAAATCTTTTCATTCAGACTAAAACTGGGTAACAGTGCCCTCAACCTTCTGCTACTTGTACAATAAGGAGCTTGAGGTATACAACCAGCTGTTGTGCAGCCACCACCGGACCGATAGAGATCGTATCGAGTTCCTGTGGGTCACGTCTTGCAGGAGAAAGGTTGTGAAAGTCACCTGGAGCATTCACATTCTTGCTTGTAAAACCTGCATCACAGAGTAATCTGCTAAGAAGGACCAGGGTCATAGTTATGGCCCTGACACTATGAGTCGTCATGTCGAGATGATGTTTCGGTGATCCTCCTCTAGTCTCTCCCAGTGCTGACAAGAGGAGGGACTCGGGCAGGCTGTTGCCGTTTTCTTTAGGTAAAGTCTCATACCTTACCCTGGGTACAGTAACGGATGATCTGGATCGTCCGTTACCTAGTTGAGACTTGTGTAGGATCCGTCACCTCTGGAGACTGTGTCTGGTGACATACTCAGGGACGAAAGTGAACATTGTCTTTCGCCCTTCTCAATAATGGGCGATGTCGAAAGAGAGACCATGAAGTCCCTTGTCCGAGTGTGTAGGAACATTGTGTTCTTAAATCAGGAGAAAATTTGTTGCCTGGTGAAGTGGAACACAAGGAGGTCCCTTTAGGGATCGGAGATTTGAACCATGTTCTGAGAGGAAGGTCTCAATTCTGACTGGGGAAAGGCAAGTTGTAAGTCCGTATGAGTTAGGAAAAGTCTATCGATGAGAGGGTGTCCCTTTCTTTCAGTTTGAAGGTGAAGGATCAAGGTTGAGTGATCATCTTTACCTGTCGAAACTGAATAGGGGGTCTTTTCCTCTTGCACATACTCGAGGATTCCGCTATTTCTGGAATCGAGGTATCGAGTGGAGACACTTTCACATGACGCCAACCACACAAGACGTGATACTGCCTGGTAGACTGATGCTGAGGAATTCCTCAGATAGCTAGACAACCTTTTCACAAAGAGGTATTGGGTAGTCTTCAGGCGTACAATCATAGCAAAGCTATAGCTTGTGGTAGGTGTCGAGAGGGTTCTCTTGGAGGCTCTATCAGGAGCTGCAAAAGGTTTGGAGACCGTTCTGCATAATGCCATAGCGGACCTAGGAGAGTCCTTGAGAGGTTGACCGATGTTCTAGCCTTGTTGAGTGCCCTTCTCCAGATAAAACAGGGACGAGATGTAAACGTCATTGCTGTACCCACCATTGTTGCCAGAGAGCTTTGGGGTCTAGGGCTGGTGAGCAACGGTAGCCTGAGATTCAGGAGCGTTGCGAACAGACCCCCTAGTTGGAGGACCTCGAAAAGTCAGGACTTTGTTGGCTACATGGCGATCCAAAGTCCATTCGGTATACCGTATCTGAGATGCTGTGCACAGATTGTCGGCGAGCACGTTCTTCCAGTCTGGAATGAAGCGGGCTGATAGTGGTACCGAACGGACTTTGGCCCATCTTAAGTGTTTATACTATTAGATGGGAAGAGGCTACAAGCCAGTTCCTACTTGCTTGTCGATGTGAGTCTCTATGTGGTGTGTGGTGTGTCGTCCATCACATCACTGAGTGGTCTGTTAGGAACCGATGAGGCTGCTGAAGGACCGGAAAGTTGGCCTTCATCTCTTAAGATATTTAAGTGAAGGTACCTTCGGGCTCTATCCAGAGGGCTGAGGTCGTGTGGTGCAGCACTATGGTCCCTCCTTTCTTCTTTTTCCAACTCAAGTCTCCTGGAATGGAAGTCGTTCTTGTTTCGAGAAGGTTTTTATGGAGATTGGTGTTTAGAATCATTCCCAGATACACCAGTCTCCTGGGAGGGAAGTAGGGAAGATTTCCATAGGTTTACCCTGATCACTGGATCTTGGTAAAAAAAGACTTCGGAAGTTTCAGTGTTAATGCAAGATTGCCACTGAGTCTGCTAAGGTCAGTCAGTCGTCTCGAGAGAGCGGAGACAGAAGCCGATCCTGTGAGACCAGGATGGGTGTAGTGGAAAGACCGAAGCACAGTGCCTTGAACTGGTGTTTCTTGTTTGTCTAGACTGAAGCTTCCAACCTTCCTAGATGGATGGTTTGAGCCTGGGAGTAAGTGTGCAAATGAAGACCTGAGGTCTTAGCCCTTGATCGAACTCCAACATGGTGTGGACATAGGCGATCTTTTTGCATGGAAGATTGTCGACGCTGGAGTCTTGACTCGTGTCGTAAAGGATCAAGCGCGATACCCAGTGTAAGAATTATTCTCTGAGAGAGAATTTCTTTAAAAGGAAGGCCACGCTTAGCCTTACCACGCGCCCTGATGGGATTGATGCTATTCCTTAGAATAGAATCAATCTGGCGAATGTTAATCAATGGTTAACCGTTGGGTATCGTGGTTACTGTGCAGCTGGAGAGTGCTCGCAAGTAGTTCCCTGTTGGCAAGCCGTTGATGAGGGTTGTCGAACGTTTACCGATCACTTTAGTGTGATGGCAAACGGCCAGTAGCGAGAAGTATGTTGTATAACTTCTGATCTAGGAACTACAGGTAGCGGTTGACTAGTAAGTTCGAGTCACAAACTGCTGGCAAATAACCGATGACCGATGAATCGGTGGTCTGTGAGCCGATGGCGAGTTCAAGATCAGCAAACTGATTATGGTCCCCCCTGTTTGGTAAGAGATGAGGAAGCTGAAGATGGGCTGGTCAGAGATCAGCGAGCTGAGTTCAATGATCGAAGAAAGATGAGCTGCCCATCGGTGATCTAGTGATCAGCTAGCTGATGACTGGTGATTGGAAATGCTAGCAATTGGAGATCGATAGTCATTGGAGGGACTAGAGGTCAAAGATCAGCATTGAGCTAGCAATTGGCGATCTGGTGATCGGCGACCTAGCGATCAGTAAACTGTGAACTAGCCATCAGTCTGTTGATGCTTTCCTGTTTACTGACGGTGGTCTATCAAGGAAAAAAAAAAAAAAGAAACTTCAGAAGAGACAGGGGCCAAGGATTCCCCATTTCGATTCCCTTGTAGGTTGGAATCTTCGGGATCTTGAATCCTTCTGTGGAGCCTTATTCCTCTTTTCCCGGTGGCAATGTTTATGTGTTTGCGGGGAGGAATGGGGCAATGGTGACCTGTCCAAAAAGTTTAATTCCTTTTTACTGACAATTGCGCGAGTGTGTAGGTGAGTCTGGAGCGATGGCACACAGGATGATGCTGGTGCTTAATATCTGCCTGGAGAGCAGGCAAGCGCTGGTTCTTAGGCAAGTGCTGGTTCTTAGGCAGGAGCTGGTGCATTGGATCTGCGAGCCTGACTCTTTGGCAAGAGCTGGCGCATGGATCCGGGACCGTAACTGCGCAGGAGGGCGCAGGAAAGTGAGGAAGAGCGCTGGCGCGCAGCAAGGCACTGTATAGTTTTGTGCATTCTCCCTAGAATGCACAGAAACGTGTGACTGGTTGCACAAGAGTGGGAGCATTGGCGCGTGCGTGAGAGTACTACGTGGAGACTGTTGGCACGCGCCTGCGGAAGACCATCGGCGTCCACACGTAGAAGACCGTCGGCGCACGCGGAAGGCTGTGTGTGGGCACTCAAGATTATTGGAGCGCGCACGCGCGAAGGCCGTTGGTACACGTGCGCGTTAGACTGTTGACGCACGTGCAGGATAAGATCGGCGCGCGCACAATACTGTTGGTGCGCGCGCGGGAGACCCTAGGTGCCCGTGCGCGGAAGAAAGTCGGCCCGCGAGCGCGGAACTGTTGCCACGCGCGCGCGCAATAACATTGGCGCTTGCGCTCTTGGAAAATCACCGGCGCACGCGGGAGACCAGCGGCGCCCACGTCCAGAAGATCGTCGGTGCGCACGCAAGAGCATTGGCGCTAGCGCGTGCGGAAAATCACCGGCGCGCACACGGAAAATCACCGGCGCGCGCACGGAAAATCATCGGCGTGCGTGTGGGAGATCATCGGCGCCCGCGCGCGGAAGATCGTTGGGGTGCGCGAGCATCAGACTGTTGGCGCGTGCGCGCAAGAGCATTGGCGCTCACACGCAGAAAATTGTCAGCGGAAAATCATCAGCACGCGGGAGACCATCGCCGTCCGCACGTGGAAGATCGTCGGCGCGGGCGCGAGACTATCGGAGCGCGCAAGACCATCAGTGCGCGCGCGCGGAAAACTATCGGCGCGCGCCCGCGTGCAAGACTATTGACACTTCGTGCGGGAGACCATCGATACCCACGCGCGGAAGATTGTCGGCGAGCGCGCGCGGAAGATTGTCGGCGAGCGCGCGCGCAAGAAAGAATGTCGGCGAGCGCGCGCGCAAGAAAGAATGACGGCGAGCGCGCGCGCAAGAAAGAATGACGGCGAGCGCGCGCGCAAGAAAGAATGACGGCGAGCGCGCGCGCACGGGAGACCATCGGTACTCGCGTGCGGAAGATCGTCGGCGCTCGCACGCGTAAGAATGTCGGCGAGCGCGCACGGGAGACCATCGGTACCCACGTGCGGAAGATAGTCGGCGCTCGCGCGCGTAAGAATGTCAGCGAGCGTGCGTGCGAAGGTAGCGCTAGTAGGTTGGCAGGTCAGCTGGTAGGATGACCAGTGGCAGGACGATCAGGAACTGGGATGTGCCCTTTAAAAAAGGGCGAGCATCCACCAATGGGGACCGTAAGCAGGTCTGCGTTAGAGTCCAGGACCGAAGTCCAAAGGACTTCATTGCAGCACAAGGTTGCGCTGGTAGATCGGTAGGTCAGCTCACAGGACGATCAGGAACTGGGATATGCCCTTTGGATGGGCGAGCATCCACCGATGGGGACGGTAAAAGGTCCGTGTTAGAGTCCAGGACCGAAGTCCAAAGGACTACGTTGCAGCACAAGGTTGCGCTGGTAGATCGGTAGGTCAGCTCACAGGACGATCAGGAACTGGGATATGCCCTTTGGATGGGCGAGCATCCACCGATGGGGACGGTAAAAGGTCCGTGTTAGAGTCCAGGACCGAAGTCCAAAGGACTACGTTGCAGCACAAGGTTGCGCTGGTAGATCGGTAGGTCAGCTGGCAGGACGATCAGGTGCGCTGGAAGGTCTGTTTGATCCTGCAAAGAGGTGTCTCTATGAGTGGCCTCTCTCGCGAACGAGAGAGGTGAATACTTCGTAGAAGAGACTTGAAGACACCCGTGATAACGCCCATGAGGGCCGGTGGATCAGCAAGCTGACCTATAACAGTAGCGATCCTCCGAAGGGAAGTCTCTATGAGTGGCCTCTCTCGCGAACGAGAGATGTGAACACTTCATAGAAGAGACTAGAAGACGCCCATGATGATGCCCCTTGAGGGCCGGTGGATCAGCAAGCTGACCTTAGCAGTAGCGATCCTCCGAAGAGGAGTCTCTATGAGTGGCCTCTCTCGCAAACGAGAGAGGTGAACACTTCGTAGAAGAGACTTGCCAAGACCGTGCTCCGCCCCTGAAGGAAGAGAAACTCAGCAAGGGGGGAGAGAAGTCTGGCCGAAGGGCAGCAACAGCAGTCGGAGACGATGAATTTATTAAGATATGGGAAGTTCTCCCTCTGAAGGGAGAAACAACCTCACACCTGGGGAGGAAACTTCCCTCGGAAGGGAAGTTGTCCAACCCCTGGAGGCGAACCTCCTTTAGCATTCTAAGATGATCTGAAGTGCTGGCCATGCTGTCACGGGAGTACTTCTAAGAGAAGGGATGACGCCCATGACGACGTCCTCTGAGGGATGGCAGTGACAGCAGATTCCCCACGCATGAACAGAACAGCTCTGCTTCGTTGGCACTCTTAGTCGAACGAAGAAAAACTGCATAGTTAATTGGGAAAATAAAATTAAATAATTATTTACAGAAATTCCCTAGGGAGGAACCCCGAGGGAACAACATAAAATAAGAATTAAGTATTGCGCCCTTCCTTCCCCAAACGACATCCACGGGAGAAGGGGGGGAGCGGAGTAACTGTAATAAAAACAGAATTATAATTATACAAATCAGCTAAGAATATTCACTAATAGTGAGAACCACTGACCCTCCGAAGGGAAGTGTTCCCCACGGAGAAAGCTGAAAAGTTAAAATGCAATTAGATTTTCACTAAAAATAATTGAGACAAACAATCGGAAGAGCAACCTAACCCGCGCATGGGAAAGGAGCTTCCCCAATAGTACGCTGTTGTAGTGAAGGAGAAAGACCTTGAGAAGAGAGAGACCATAGTCAATCTTGAAAGGCCACATTCCCTTCGCTCAGAATCCAAGTTTCCCGTAGGAAAAGAGGAAAAGGCAAAGACAATAGTTGAATGAAGAGGGTCCAGGCGATGACGATTCCCCTGCGGTGGCCGAGTTAACGGATATATGCCGACAGGAAGACCGATGGACCAGAGAGGGAGAGGTCGTTCCCCACGAAGTGGAACTGTGCTGGCCTTGCTACTACGCAAGTGTCGTTGTCGTATATGTATCACACACACAGCACAAACACTAAAAAGGAAACTTACCATATTTCTATACACATATTTTATACATAAACATTAAGAATGTTTATACATATATATATACAAGTATAAGAAAAAAGTAAGTTATAAGACAAAAATTAATGGCAGTCCAAAATAGGCGAGGAGGGAGAGAGGAAACAACCGCTCTCGATCCGAGCCAAAAGTAAAGTAACTAAATCACAGGTGTGTGAACGGGAGTGGTAGCAAGCTACCCCCCCCCTACCCCCGCTAACTAGCGGTGTGTGTAGTTAACCCTTGCAAAATTTTAATGGCTTGTCATTTCAGCTCCGCCAAAAGTATAACCCCTAATAAATAGTGTGGTTTGTATTCCAGTTACGGAACAAATAATAAACAGATGAGCAAGACTGATAAAAGGTGTCCCACCTAGGGAAAGGATCACCCCTATACTAATCGATTTACACTGGCTGCCGCTTAAAGTGAGACTTGAATTTAAAATACAGTATGTACAATAACCCACCAAGTTATCAGAACCGAGCGTCCAAAATACAGTACTTCAGAGAACTGTTAGGCCTACATATTGCGCAGCTAACAAATCATGTCGACACGAGAATAGTTACAGATGGCTTCAAACTATTGGAACCTAGATATATGTCTACTATAGGCTCTAGAGCTTTTAAATATGCGGCCCCGAGACTATATAATAAGCTCCCACGAAACATTCGAATGATTGAAGACATTAAGGCTTTCAAGAGGAAACTGAAGACTTTCTTATTTCATGAGTCTTTTGACAATGAAGATTTAACATTAAATGAACAATACGCGATATGACAAATTCGTAGATAATTATGATATTTTGATTATAAAATAAATTTTTGAATATACTTACCCGGTGAATATATAATAGCTGACGTCTCCGACGGCTCGACAGAATTCAAAAACTCGCGAGCGATCGCCATGAAGGTAGCGGGTGTGCCCACCAGCGCCAACTATCGGCCAGATACCGCATATACATGTAAACAGCTCCAGTTCTTCTCATCCCGCTGAGTCTCTATCGGGGAGGAAGGGGGGGCCTTTAATTTATATATTCACCGGGTAAGTATATTCAAAAATTTATTTTATAATCAAAATATCATTTTTAAATATTAAACTTAGCCGGTGAATATATAATAGCTGATTCACACCCATGGTGGTGGGTAGAGACCAGAATTAATACAGTTTACGGCGTATATGCTTAGAGTTTTTGACAGTTATATCATAACCAAACCCAAATAAATATAGGTACCTGGTAAGGAAGCTGACTCTAACGATTACTCTGCCTTGTTAGTCCGCTTTCCTCACGAAGCCCAGCCATCCTCTTAGGATGCTGAAAGACTCCCAGGAGCTGAAGTATCTAGGGCGACAACCGATACAACAGGACCTCATCAAAACCCTTAATCTGGGCGCTCTCAAGAAATGACATTTGACCACCCGCCAAATCAAAAAGGATGCGAAAGGCTTCTTAGCCTTCCGTACAACCCAATTAAAAAACATTTCAAGAGAAGATTAAAAGGATATTGGAATTAAGGGAATGTAGTGGTAGAACCCTTACCCACTACTGCACTCGCTGTAACGAATGGACCCAGTGTGTAGCAGTCCTCATAAAGAGTCTGGACATCTTTTAAGTAAAATGACGCGAATACCGACTTGCTTCTCCAAACGGTCGCGTCCATAATACTTCGCAGAGATCTGTTTTGCTTAAAGGCCACAGAAGTTGCTATAGCTCTTACTTCGTGCGTCTTAACCTTGAGCAAGCAACGCTCTTTTTCACTCAAGTGAGAATGAGCCTCTCGGATTAAAAATCTAATAAAATATGACAAAGTATTCTTTGACATAGGCAATGAAGGCTTTTTAACTGAGCACCACAAAGCCTTAGATCCACCTCGTAAGGATTTAGACCGAGCTAAATAAAACTTCAGAGCTCTAACTGGACACAGCACTCTTTCAAGCTCGTTGCCTACGATCTCTGACAGGCAAGGTATATCAAATGACTTAGGCCAAGGACGAGAAGGCAGTTCATTTTTGGCCAAGAAAACCAAGCTGAAGTGAACATGTGGCTTTATCTGTAGAAAAGCCGATGTTCCTACTGAAGGCATGGATCTCACTGACCCTTTTAGCCGAAGCCAAGCACACTAAGAAAAGCGTCTTGAGGGTGAGATCCTTCAGGGAGGCTGAATGTAATGGCTCAAACCTGTCGGACATTAGGAACCTTAAGACCACGTCTAAGTTCCATCCAGGAGTTGCCATACGACGCTCCTTAGAGGTCTCGAAGGACTTAAGGAGATCTTGGAGATCTTGATTATTGGACAGATCTAAGCCTCTATGTCTGAACACAGACGCCAACATGCTCCTGTAGCCCTTAATAGTGGGCGCTGAGAGGGAGCGAACATTTCTCAGATGTAGGAGAAAGTCTGCAATTTGGGCTACAGAGGTACTGGAAGAGGAAATGGATGATGACTTGCACCAGTCTCTAAAGACTTCCCACTTCGACTGATAGACCTTGATGGTAGATGCTCTCCTAGCTCTCGCAATCGTTCTGGCTGCCTCCCTCGAAAATCCTCTTAGCTCTTGAGAGTCTTTCGATAGTCTGAAGGCAGTCAGACGAAGCGCGGGGAGGCTTTGCTGAAGACTCCTTACGTGGCTGCCGTAAGAGATCCATCCGTAAAGGTAGACTCCTTGGAACGTCTACCAGCCATTGAAGTACCTCTGTTACTCACTCTCTTGCGGGCCAGAGTGGAGCAACCAATGTCAACCTGGTCCCTTCGTGAGAGGTGAACTTCTGCAGCACCTTGTCTAGGACCTTGAAAGGTGGAAAGGCATAAACGTCCAGGTGAGACCAGTCCAGCAGGAAAGCGTCTATGTGAGCTGCCTCTGGATCTGGAACTGGAAAGCAGTAAGTCGAGAGCCTCTTTGTCAGAGAGAGTAGCAAAAAAGATCTATGGTGGGTAGACCCCATGTCATCCATAGCTTCTCGCACACAGTCTTATGCAACGTCCACTCCATGGAGAAGACTTGTCCTCTTCTGCTGAGGCCGTCCGCCAAGACATTCATTTCTGCACAAATCTCGCCAAAGGAGAGATGTTACTGCCTTAAAAGGAGTTCCTTTTGATCCGTGGATCAAAGAACCGAGCCTTCCAGACTGTCCAGTGGAGCTCCCTAACCCAAATCCACTGCATCTGAAAACAACACATGGTTTGGGTTCTTGATCGCAAGAGAAAGACCTTCTCGAAGTCTGATGTTGCTGTCCCACCAAGTCAGACATGTCTAGACTGAGTTGGAGATTGGGAAAGAGATACTCACTAAGCCCTTCTCCTTGTTCCAATGTTTAGGTGAAATAGGAAAGGGCATAGGTTGAGTCTCCCCAGAGAGTGAACTACTCCAGCGATGAAAGAGTTCCCACGAGGCTAGTTCAAACTCTTACAGAGCAACTGTTTTTCTCTTGCAAGTGAAGGACTTTTAACAGAGCTTGTTCCATTCTTGCGGGAGACGAAAAGGGTCGAAAAATCATACACAGTATCTCCATTCCCAAAAAAAGAATAGTCTGGGATGGGATACTGTAGGTTACGACTTCTATACGTTCACTATGAGACCTAGCTCCTTGGTTAGGTCTAATGTCCATTAGAGGCTCTCCAGACAGCGATATAATGACGAACGCCCTGATTAGCCAGTCGTCAAAATAAAGGGAGGCTCTGAATCCTCAAAAAATGTAGAAAGCTTGCTACATTTTGCAAGGGCCTTGTAAAAACAAGAGGAGCAGGAATGAGGTCGGAGTACAGTGCTCGACAGTGGTACATTACTTTTCCGTCCACAAACCTCAGATGTAGTTGAAAGTTTGGATGAATCGGGATGTGGAAGTATGCATCCTGAAGGTCGAGAGAGACCATCCAGTCGCCTTCCATTAATGCTGTCAAGACAGGTTGGTAGACTTCATCGTGAAGTTTGTCTTGACAATGAACACATTGAGCGCACTTGCATCTTACGTACTCCTGCAGTGAACGTGGCTGCCAGATCATTGGAGCCATCCCTGATAGCCTTGTTTATGCATGACATAATTGTACAGCAAAACTTCAAACGCTCGAAAAAACTCCTAACAGGAGATGGTCTAGCTCTGAAGCGACCATAAAATCTTGGAGCGTCTCATGGCCAGGCGCCAGGGAGAGTCTATGAGGTTTGAGAAGTCTATCTGGGCAGAGGCAGGAACTCCCAAGCCGAGAACTTCTCCAGTGTCATACCAGACGCTCGCTCTATAAGCCAGTTTAAAAGGAGGGAAAGCAAAGGCTGTCTCCCTCAAACTCCTCCTGGTGATCAACCAGTCGCCTAGCAAACGTAAAGCTCTCTTAGAAGAGCGAGAGAGCACTAGCTTAGAAAACAACGGCTTCGAAGTAGCTAGGCCTAGTGTAAACTCTGACATTTAGGCGAACGAGGAGCAGCAGTTACAAAATGATCCGGACAAAGATCCTTAAAAATCAGCATGATTTATTTAAAGTCCATAGAGGGCTGAGCAGCTTTAGGCTCCTCTCCGTCTGACAGAGTCCCCAAGGGAATATCAGTAGGAGGGGGATCAGCAACTTCCTCATCTGAAGGAACCTCGTCCGACAATTGCCGAGTCTCAAGCAAGGGAGAGACCTGCTGTGGTGGCAATGCTTGACAAGCAGAGTCCACACGCAAAGGAGCATCAGTAGCAGTCAAGGACGCTACGTCATGTAACTGCTTAAAGGACTGACCAGCAACAACAACAGGTGCGGGAGGACGCTCGACGTCAACTCGAGACTGCCTTGACTGCCTAGACTGAGCAGTCAAAACAACTCTTGACTGTGGTGCTTGACGCTCAACGTCAAAACAAGTCAACTTCGCTGGTTGGCGAACGTCCTGAACGTCAACAAGAGCATGCAGCAGCGGCTGAACGTCCACAAGCGGCTGAAAGTCAACACGGGACTGCATCGAGTGAGGCTCTACAAAACGTGACTGACGTGACTTTGTAACGTCAACGTCAACAGGACGAGCAAAGGCTTGTTTGGGCGGCTGACGGCCAGGATCTCGATCAGCTAAGCGGCGAGGATCATCGTGAACCTGCTCAGCAGAATAGTCCTCCATAAGAGAGGCAAGCTTATTCTGCATGTCTTGCAGTACAACCCATTTAGGATCAACGGGAATGGGTGCGGTAAGAGACGAGGGTAACGTCTGTGACTGCAAAACCTTGCCTACACTAAGACTCTCGGAGCCTGTGTTACGCTTCTGTTTAGGCGTCGAGTAGTCTTCCGATGACTGCACAGGGTCAGAGCTGTCCCAATGGTTACAACCAGGACGCTGGACCTGTCCTGAAGGGACTGACTTTCGCTTTAAGGGTCTCGAAACCTTGCTCCACGGTTTCTTACGCGATAAGCCTTCGGATGACGAGGAGAAAACCGTCTCGCTCGTCTTATGGTAGGGGCGGTCTTGACGAGACACGCCTGAAACCATAGAGGGAACATCTGTTCGTTGGTTAAAGCCTCTCGAACCCATAAGTCCTACGACATTACTTCTCCCTGGGGCATGGGAGCTTGCAAGAGGTCTCGGACTAGGCGAACGACAGGCACGAACAGACGAACCCTCTGTCGCAACACTGATAACACTTTGCGCAATTATCACTTTATCACTACAATTTTCTGTTTTTGCACTTACTTCACTGAAATCGAATTTTTCAATAATTTCACATTAGGCATGAATAAAAACTGATTTCTACCTGAAGCACGCAATTCTCCCCTACATCAAAAGGTTATAATTGCGAAATAAGTCGTATAATGTAAGCACATTAATACAAGCAAATAAACAGTAAACATATATATCGAATAAAACGGAAATATATAAAGTTAAAAGGATCAGTGACTGTGGAGGAGACTAAACACTAGTTCATTAAAAACTACGTTTTCAATCTCTCACCGTACAGTGCCTTGGGACGAGAATAAAAACTAAAAACGTTTTACCCTTTCTCCCCGTACAGAGACTTGGGACGAGAGTAAAAAACTGACTCGAGAACAACGTTACTCGCTTGGGACGAGAATAAAGATCGGAACGTTCTCTCTTCCTCTCTTCCTCTCTCTCTCTCTCTCTCTCTCTTGATTTCACACAGAAGAGAAAAGCCCACTTACCCTTCGTCAATAAACAGGTTATTTGACCAAAGGAAAAAACTGAAAGGACTAAGAAATTGAAAATTAACAAGTTCCTTTAAATTAGTATTTAAAACATTTCAGTTTGAAAGAAGAATGAACAAAACGTCAGAATCGATTTACTCTTTCTGCAAAGTGAAACCGTGATTCTCTCTTTCTCTATCGTAACGATAGAGCGCAAACTGCGTAGCATAAATAAACCAAACGTTAGTTCATCTTTGAAACAGCACGAAGACTATTCAAAGAAAATCTTTCATAAAATATCTACTAAAAAATATTCATTTAATAACTCTTACAGAGCAAATGATTTAAACTTAACGAAAATAAACAACTTCGGTTTCCAAGTTAGGACCGCCTACTCTCGGATTAGGGGAGGAATAGGTAAGGCCGCATATAAACAAATCATTAAAATTTATCTTGATGTTTATTATAAATGGAAAGCTAATCGAAGAGGCCTAATAAAGGCGGGTGAGATATAAAATATATAGAGGAAAAATGTTATTTTTATTAATAAAATAAATTTTTGAATATACTTACCCGATAATCATGTAGCTGTCAACTCCGTTGCCCGACAGAATTCTATGGAGGGATACGCCAGCTATCACAATACTAGAAGGGGGTGTATTTACCAGCGCCACCTGTGGCCAGGTACTCAAGTACTTCTTGTTGACACCTCCTCAATTATTCCTCGGTCCACTGGTTCTCTATGGGGAGGAAGGGAGGGTCGATTAAATCATGATTATCGGGTAAGTATATTCAAAAATTTATTTTATTAATAAAAATAACATTTTTCAATATTAAACTTACCCGATAATCATGTAGCTGATTCACACCCAGGGGGGTGGGTGAAAAACCAGTGTACAAGACTAAAGGATAGCTAAGTATCCCGTATTTCATATAATCAGTTATCCACAATAACAATGAAATAATAAGTACCTGGTAAGGAAGTCGACTTGAACCGTTACTCTGCCTTTAATAAGATCGTCTTCCTTACTGAGCGCAGCGTTCCTCTTGGGAGGCTGAATCAACTCAAAGGTGCTAAAGTATACAGGGCTGCAACCCATACTAAAGGACCTCATCACAACCTTTAACCTTGGCGCTTCTCAAGAAAGAATTGACCACCCGCCAAATCAACAAGGATGTGGAAGGCTTCTTAGCCGACCGTACAACCCATAAAAAGTATTCAAGAGAAAGGTTAAAAAGTTATGGGATTATGGGAATGTAGTGGCTGAGCCCTCGCCTACTACTGCATTCGTTGCTACGAATGGACCCAGGGTGTAGCAGTACTCGTAAAGAGACTGGACATCTTTGAGATAGAATGATGCGAACACTGACTTGCTTCTCCAATAGGTTGCATCCATAACACTCTGCAGAGAACGGTTCTGTTTGAAGGCCACTGAAGTAGCCACAGCTCTCACTTCATGTGTCCTTACCTTCAGCAAAGCAAGGTCTTCTTCCTTCAGATGAGAATTTGCTTCTCTAATCAGAAGCCTGATGTAGTAAGAAACTGAGTTCTTAGACATTGGTAGAGAAGGCTTCTTGATAGCACACCATAAGGCTTCTGATTGTCCTCGTAATGGTTTTGACCTTCTTAGATAGTACTTAAGAGCTCTAACTGGGCAAAGTACTCTCTCCAGTTTGTTCCCCACCATGTTGGACAGGCTTGGGATCTCGAACGACTTAGGCCAAGGACGGGAAGGAAGCTCGTTTTTAGCCAAAAAACCGAGCTGCAAGGAACATGTAGCCGTTTCAGATGTGAAACCTATGTTCCTGCTGAAGGCGTGGATCTCACTTACTCTTTTACCTGTTGCTAAGCACACGAGGAAAAGAGTTTTTAATGTGAGGTCCTTAAAAGAGGCTGATTGGAGCGGTTCAAATCCTGATGACATTAGGAACCTTAGGACCACGTCTAGATTCCAGCCTGGAGTGGACAACCGACGTTCCTTTGAGGTCTCAAAAGACCTAAGGAGGTCCTGTAGATCTTTGTTGGAGGAAAGATCCAAGCCTCTGTGGCGGAAAACCGCTGCCAACATACTTCTGTAACCCTTGATCGTAGGAGCTGATAGGGATCTTACGTTCCTTAGATGTAACAGGAAGTCAGCAATCTGGGTTACAGTGGTACTGGTTGAGGAAACTGCATTGGCCTTGCACCAGCTTCGGAAGACTTCCCATTAAGACTGATAGACTCTGAGAGTGGATGTCGTCCTTGCTCTGGCAATCGCTCTGGCTGCCTCCTTCGAAAAGCCTCTAGCTCTTGAGAGTCTTTCGATAGTCTGAAGGCAGTCAGACGAAGAGCGTGGAGGTTTGGGTGTACCTTCTTTACGTGAGGTTGACGCAGAAGGTCCACTCTAGGAGGAAGAGTCCTGGGAACGTCGACCAGCCATTGCAGTACCTCGGTGAACCATTCTCTCGCGGGCCAGAGGGGAGCAACCAACGTCAGCCGTGTCCCTTTGTGAGAGGCGAACTTCTGAAGTACCCTGTTGACAATCTTGAACGGCGGGAATGCATACAGGTCGAGATGGGACCAATCCAGCAGAAAGGCATCCACGTGAACTGCTGCTGGGTCTGGAATCGGAGAACAATACAAGAGGAGCCTCTTGGTCATCGAGGTAGCGAATAGATCAATGGTTGGCTGACCCCACAGGGCCCAAAGTCTGCTGCAAACATTCTTGTGAAGGGTCCACTCTGTGGGGAAGACCTGACCTTTCCGGCTGAGGCGATCTGCCATGACATTCATATCGCCCTGAATGAGCCTCGTTACCAGCGTGAGCTTTCGATCTTTTGACCAAATGAGGAGGTCCCTTGCGATCTCGAACAACTTCCTCGAATGAGTCCCTCCCTGCTTGGAGATGTAAGCCAAGGCTGTGGTGTAGTCGGAGTTCACCTCCACCACCTTGTTAAGCTGGAGGGACTTGAAGTTTATCAAGGCCAGATGAACTGCCAACAACTCCTTGCAATAGATGTGAAGTGTCCTTTGCTCCTGATTCCATGTTCCCGAGCATTCCTGTCCGTCCAGTGTCGCACCCCAGCCCGTGTCCGATGCGTCCGAGAAGAGACGGTGGTCGGGGGTCTGAACAGCCAATGGTAGACCTTCCCTGAGAAGAATGCTGTTCTTCCACCACGTTAGAGTAGACCTCATCTCTTCGGAAACAGGAACTGAGCCCGTCTCTAGCGTCATGTCCTTTATCCAGTGAGCAGCTAGATGATACTGAAGGGGGCGGAGGTGGAGTCTCCCTAACTCGATGAACAGGGCCAGCGATGAAAGTGTCCCTGTTAGACTCATCCACTGCCTGACTGAGCATCGGTTCCTTCTCAGCATGCTCTGGATGCATTCTAGGGCTTGGAAGATCCTTGGGGCCGACGGACAAGTCCGAAAAGCTCGACTCTGAAGATCCATACCCAAGGAGACAATGGTCTGGGATGGAACGAGCTGAGACTCCTCAAAATTGACCAGGAGGCCCAGTTCCTTGGTCAGATCCATAGTCCATTTGAAAATCTCCAGACAGCGACGACTTGTGGAAGCTCTTAAAAGCCAGTCGTCTGACGGAGCCGGACACAAGATCATGATACTGCTGCACAGTCTGTAAACTGTCAATCATGGGCAAGCGAGGAAGTACAGTGACAACCCGAATCTGTCTAGACTGTCTGGGTCGTACAGACAACTCCTTAACGGGTTGCTGAGGTTGCCGCACTGCGTCACAACAAGTCCCTTCTGTTGGTTGTTGAACGTCTTCCCTGTGACACATTGACTCCGTAAACAAAAAATCCTCTAACAAGGACTAAGCTTGGACTGCATGTCATGCAACACAGCTCAAGGTCTATGGGAGCAGGTGTGGTAACAGACGGGATTAGCGGCTGAAGTGGAACCATTACCTTCCCTGTAAGCATGTTATGCTTAAATAAAAGTCCATAAGAGGTTATGCAGCTAAAGGCTCCCTCCAAATGACAGAGTCCTCAAGGGAATATCAGAAGGAGGGAGAAAAGAACTTTCTCATCTACAGGGACCTTATCCTAGAAAAGCTAAGTTCTCTGAGTGAGGGTTCACTGGTGCAAAAGCAGCAGACTAGAAGGCAACGTTATGAAACTGCTTGACAGTCTAGTGAGTTGGCAACAACCCAAGATGTGTTGAGAAGCATGCGGTAAGGTATGCAGAGCATGATGTATGCAGAGTATGCTGTATGCAGAGCATGCTGTATGTAGAGCATGTTGTATGCAGAGCATGCTGAATGCAGAGCATGCTGTATGCAGAGCATGTTGTATGCAGAGCATGCTGAATGCAGAGCATGCTGTATGCTGAGCATGTAGTAAGCAGAGCCTGCTGTAAGCAGAGCCTGCTGTAAGGAAAGCAGAGCGTGTGCATGGCGTTTAACATTTCTCAGAAATTCCATGACCAGTGCTAGAGTGCTTAATGCATGCTTGCATGGGGTTTAAACCATGGTATGAAAATGGAGGTAAGGTATGCTGAACAGCAGAGTCAGAACGAGCTGGAACAACAATAGTTGTGGTTTCCTCTTCAAGACTCCGATGAGGGAACACCTGAGGCTCAGTCTGCAAAGGCTGAATAAAAGACAAGCAGAAGCAAGGCGCATGGGTGGAGGAGGCTGACTCCTAGCATGAGTGGTTGAACCCAAGGGTTGCGCTTGCTGAGCGGTTGGCGGAAGCGGAGTAGCAAGTTCCAGTTCCTGTGGTGTGAGCGGAGCGCGATGAGGAAGAGGCTGCGCAGAACAAGGTAAATGTCTCGCAAGCTGAGGCTCCTGAGGCGCAAGGCTAAGGTGTTGTGGTGCTTGCCTTGTGGAGGGTTGAGCTCGCTGCAGCGAGAGCTGAGGAGACTGACTCATGGACGGGAGAGGTTGTTGTACCTCAACCGAGTGTTGCATCACTGGTGGAGCAGCAAGTGGAGGCGGAGGAAGAGAGGTATAATCCTCCTGATCCCAATGTAAAGGTTGCCTTAAGGAAGGCGGAGGCTGAACACCACAGGGAACAGCAAACTCAGCACGTGGCTCAACATCGTACGCCTGGCAGGTGGAACTGCTGGCAGGTGGTACTGCGATCAGGCGGAGCGAGTGTAGGTGGAGGGAGTGTAGGCGGAGGCGGAGGAGCAACACTCTCAGCCCGACACTCACGCATCAAGTCCGAAAGCTGTGCTTGCATGGACTGTAGTAGAGTCCACAACATCGTACGCCTGGCAGATGGTACTGCGATCAGGCGGAGCGAGTGTAGGTGGAGGGAGTGTAGGCGGAGGCGGAGGAGCAACACTCTCAGCCCGACACTCACGCATCAAGTCCGAAAGCTGTGCTTGCATGGACTGTAGTAGAGTTCACAACATCGTACGCCTGGCAGGTGGTACTGTGATCAGGCGGAGCGATCATAGGCGGGGGGGAGTGTAGGCGGAGGCGGAGGCGCAACACTCTCAGCCCGACACTCACGCATCAAGACCGAAAGTTGTGACTGTATGGACTGCAGTAGAGTTAACTTGGGGTCGGCAGACACTAAGTTCTGCTGAGGTAAAGCCTTAACAGCAGAGATCTGTTGTGGCAGAACCTTACTCCTCTTAGGCGGAGTGTAATCAACTGATGACTGAGGAGAGTCAGAGCTAACCCAATGACTGCATTCGGGTTGTGAACTTTAACTTCGTACGTCTGGCATAGGTCTGGACTTAACGTTTAAGAGGTCTTGAGACCTGAGACCAGCGTTACTCTGCCTTTATTTTCTCCCCTAATCTCTTCTGCAGACGAGCAAAATAAGGGCTCAATCGTCTGCGGGTGGGAGTGACGGTCTCGGTAAGACACGCCCACAACCACCGAGAATACTTCTGTGCGCCGATCAAGGCCTGCTGAACCCTTATGCCCTTCGACATTGCTTCTCCCCTGGGCTTGGGAGCTTGCAAGAGGTCCCGGACTGGGAGGACGACTGGCGCGCACAAAAGTACCCTCACGCACTAATCACTTATCACTTTGATTTCTGTTTGCACTTATTTCACTGAACTCGAAACTTTAAGTGGTTGTACCTGAAATACGCAATTCTATCCTTTCTCAAAGTTAGTAATTGCGAAAACAGAATTACAATGTAACAGAAAAATCTAATGAAAGATAATTCAGTGGTTGGAAAGAGACTAAACACTAGATCACTCTAGAAACGTTTAGTTTCTTCCCCTAAAGAGACTAGGGAGAAGAGCAAAAACGATAACGACGTTACTCGTACGCCTGGCAGGCTTGAATGAAACGTTTATCCTCTTTCTCCCTCCGTCTCTATCTCTCTCTCTCTCTCTCTCTCTTGACTTAGAACCTGAGAGAAGAGCCCAATCATATATATCGTTAAAACATATTATTGTTAAAGGAAAAAACTGAAAAGTTCCTTATTAGGATCAAAACCATTAAGTTAAGAAAGAATGAACAAAACGCTAGACACGGTTACTCTTACTGCAACGTGAAACCGTGAACATTCTTTCTCTATCGTAACGACAGAGTGCAAGTTGAACGTTCTGAACGTCAACAACTGCAGAGACAAAACAAAACGTTAGTTCAACTTTGAAAACAGTACGAGACTGTCAAAGAAAATCTTTCAAACTCTGTGGCGGAAATAGCATAATATGTTAACAGGTAAAACCGAAATGACGGGCTCAAAGTTTATTAACTTCGGTAAAAGACCGCCTACTATTAGGAAGGTCGAATATAAACAAATATAAAAATTAATTTTAATGAGTTTATAATAAAAGGAAGTTAATCGAAGAGGCCTATAAGAGGCGGAGAGATATAAAATAAATCTATAACTTTTGTTAAGCAAAATTAAGAAAGAGAGTCTATACTCTCTTAGACACCAACACTTCCGTCTAAGGGAAGGGTCGGCCATTGAAAGGTGAACGAGAGTTCATACTCTCTCGTCACCATAATTAATCAAATTAATTCCAAAAGCTAACTAAGCTAATATAGAAGTTTCCAGTAAAGCGACAGCCGAAATCAAAGAGAAATACTTCACCAAAGTCGTGAAAATACTCCAAGAACATAAGCGTATCCCAGAACGTCTTGCCGGAAGCACGACAGAGGAATAATTGAGGAGGTGTCAACAAGAAGTACTTGAGTACCTGGCCACAGGTGGCGCTGGTAAATACACCCCCTTCTAGTATTGTGATAGCTGGCGTATCCCTCCATAGAATTCTGTCGGGCAACGGAGTTGACAGCTACATGATTATCGGGTAAGTTTAATATTGAAAATCTATAATTAACAACAACAATTTATAACGTGATAAGATAATTGCTAAAAGCCTAAAACACACTTTACTCTATGGAAAAAAACCAGAGATAAAAGCAAGGGCAAAACACTTTTACTCTCCTTTCAAAAGCATTTCTTTTGAGGATAGTATTGAATAATCCAACACGGCGAAAGCAATAAAACCAAAACCAAGTACTTCACCAATTCGGTAGAAAACTCGAGGTCATAATAGCGAGTGGAATCGACTTGTCGATGGAACCGACAGAGAAGAACTGGAGCTGTTTACATGTAAATGCGGTATCTGGCCGATAGTTGGCGCTGGTGGGCACACCCGCTACCTTCATGGTGATCGCTCGCGAGTTTTTGAATTCTGTCGAGCCGTCGGAGACGTCAGCTATTATATATTCACCGGCTAAGTTTAATATTTAAAATATATTTTTCCTAACCATACAAACCTTAGCTATTTAATTAGGGTATTACTTTCGGCGTAGCTGAAATCACGAGCCATTAGAATTTTAACGAGGGTTTACTACCCCCTCGCTAGTTAGCGAGGGGGTAGGGGAGAGGTAGCTAGCTACCCCTCCCCCCCTCACAATCCGGTGACTAGCTCACTTTGCTTAGAGGTAGGACTTCCCGGGGGACAGGACTGGCGGGCAAGTTTGATTAAATAGCTAAGGTTTGTATGGTTAGGAAAAATACAAATTATCTACGAATCTGTCATTTGTTCCGTAACCGAAATACAAACCATGCTATTTAATTAGGGTGACTTAATCCTTAGGAAGGGTGGTATGTCCCAGCCGTTACTGGCTTTTGGCTTTGCCCGGGGACTCATTATCTGAGTGTGTCACCACTCAATAATAAAGAGTCCCTGCACCTCGCTCGCACCTTGCTATGCAAGGGCTGCGGCCTACATAAGCTGTGTGTGAAGGATTATGTGTGACTCATCCTAGGAAGTTGACCTGAAGTTCTTTAGATGGAAAACTTTATGCTAGGACTTTCCCAATACCACCTCGTCAGGGTATAGGGACGTGACAGTATTAACTTAATACTAGGAACACAAGGAAACATAGTTTACCCGCAGTGGTTTGAGGTCAGCTGTGCAGAGAACCCAGGATGCTGCTTTCCCCAAGAGAAGGGAGGATGAAGAAAAGAATATGGGCCAGACATAACTTTTCTTTCATGCAGACTAAAACCGGGTAACAATGCCTTCAACCCTCTGCTACTTGTCCATAAAGGAGCCTGAGGTTTAAACCAGCTGCTGTGCAGCCACCACAGAGCCGATAGAGAACGTATCGAGCCTCCTGTGGGTCACGTGACCTCACGTCTTGCAGGTAGTGGGCTGTGAAGGTCGTCCGACGCTTTCACATTCCTGCTTGCAGAACCTGCGTCACTGAGAAGTTCTTCTTGAAGGCCGGGGGTGTAGCTACGCCCCTGACATCATGCGCTCTAGGGCGACATGACGGAGGAGGGTCAGGATTCAGGGACAGATGGATCGCCCTACGAATCCATGCCGAGATGGTATTCTTGGTGACCCTCCTCTTTGTTCTCCCAGTGCTCACAAACAAAGCTTGCACTTGGGGACAAATGTAGCCGTTCTTTGAGATATAACCTCAGACTCCCTACTGGACACAGTAGGGGAAGGTCTGGGTCATCTGTTACAGAACGAAGACTCGAAATCTGGAAAGATTCGAATCGAGGATCCGGTACTCCCGGATTCTGTGTCTTAGCCACAAATTCAGAGAGGAATATGAACGTTACCTCCCCTCATACCCTTGCATGGGCGATGTCAACGAGAGACCATGAAGTTCACTGACTCGCTTGGCCGAGGCCAATGCTAGTAGGAACACCACCTTCCAAGTTAGGTGGCGATCTGAAGCCTGGCGTAATGGTTCGTAGGGAGGTCTCTTAAGAGGCCTGAGAACTCGAACCATATTCCATGGAGGAGGTCTCACTTCCGACTGAGGGCAGGTAAGATCATATCTTCGTCTGAGTAGGGAAAGTTCCAGCGAGGGAGAAATATCCACTCCTTTGAGCCTAAAGGCTAGACTTAAGGCTGAGCGATAGCCTTTCATTGCCGAGACTGAAAGGCGCATTCTTCCCGCAAATATATGAAGAACTCCGCTATTGCTGGAATAGTGGTATCGAGTGGAGAGATACCCCTTCACGACTTCAACCACAGAAACTCGCCACTTTGCCTGGTAGACCCTGCGGATGATCTACGCAGGTACCCAGACATCCCGTTCGCAACTCGTTGCAACAATCCTCTCTTAGCGAGGAGATGCTGGATTAGTCTCCAGGCTTGAAGTCGAAGCGAAGCTACGGCTTTGTGAAAGATGTTGGCATGTGGTTGTTTGAGTAGCTTGTGTCGTAGAGGGAGTTCTCTCGGAAGTTCCGTTAGGAATTGCGGAAGGTCCGGAAACCATTCCGCGTGATGAGCCATAAAAGGGTCATCGAGAGATTGACCGATCTTCTGGTCTTGTTGAGCATCCTTCTCGTCAGACAGAACGGGGAAAAGCGTACACGTCGGTGTTGTCCCACCATTGTTGAAAGGCATCTTGCCAGAGTGCCTTGGGATCTGGGACTGGGGGGCAATACAGCGGAAGCTTGAAGGTAAGCGCTGTAGCGAACCGATCCACAGTTGGGTAACCCCACAAAGTCAGGACTTTGTTGGCTACTGGATGATCCGAGGACCACCCGGTACTCATTATCTGAGAAGCTCTGCTTCTGCCGTCGGCGAGCACATTCCCTTTGTCTGGAATGAAGCGAGCCAATAGAGGAAACGAGTGGACTTAGGACTATCTAAGTATCTCTACTGAGAGATGGGATAGCTGCTTTGAAAAGGTACCTCCTTGCTTGTTGATCTAAGCCACTACTGTGGTGAAGTAGCTCATCACACCACAGTGTGATCCGCTAGGTCCTTGTTGGAACTGTTGAAGGGCCAGGAAGACGGCCTTCATCTCTAGCAGATTTATATGGAGGCACTTTTCCAATCCTGACCACAGGCCTGAGGTCCTGTGGTACAGAACGTGCCTCCCCCCCCCCCCTTTCCTTTGAGGTGTCCGAAAACAGCATCCAACCAGAGGAAGGAAGGAGAAGATCCATTTTACTTCGTAGGTTCTCGCCTGTCACCCACCACTGGCGATTCGTCCGTTCCGCAGGATCCATAGGGATCATGGTGTCCGGGGAATCGTAGCCTTGATTCCACTAGGACCTGAGTCGCCCCTGGAGAGACCTCATCCTGAGGCGACCGTAGAGAACTAGACGAGCTAAGGGTGAAAGGTGACCGAGGAGACGTAACCACGATTGGGTTGGAAGCTCTTCTCGTCTGAGGAAAGGGCTTGCGACTCTTCTCAGCCTTGCTATCCTGTCGTCTGATGGAAAGGCGTTATGGAGATTGGTGTCTATAATCATGCCTAGGTGAACCAGTCATTGATTGGGCAGCAGAGCGGACTTCTCGAGACTTACCATGATCCTTAGATCCTGGCAAAGTCGCAGAAGTTTGTCTCGGTGTCAAAGAGGGAATGACTCCGAGTCTGCTAGGATCAGGCAGTCATCCAGATAATGGATGAGACGGAAATTGATCCTGAGTGCCCATGATGAAATTAGGGTGAACCGTCCGGTGCTGTGGAGGGACCGAAACACTGCACCTTGAACTGGTACTCCTTGTCGTCTATGCTGAATCCTAAGTACAGTGGAACCTCTACATACGATTGTCCTAACATACGAATTTTCCAACATACGAAGTAAAATTCGACCAAATTTCTGTCTCAACATACGAAGTGTTGCTCCAACATACGAAGTAAACAATACGCTTACCCGTGGAATTTTCTCAAAAGCGTCCAGCGTCGTTTGTTGTTGACGCCACTAGACGGCAGCACATCGGAGGGACGCCAATCGAGCGTCACCTTGATCAGTCCTCTCATCGCGTGAGCATCGTGTGGTTGTCCTCCATTCGCTCAGTTTTAACAGTTTTTTTATCTTGCCTTTTCACGTGTTGTTTTCTGTGTTCCGTAATCATGGGTCCTAAAAAGCTTAGTTTCGGTTCAGGAAGTAGTAGCAGTGGTGAGAAAAAGAGGAAGTCTATGCTTTCATTAGAATTGAAGCAGGAAATAATAGAAAAGCATGAGCGAGGTGTACGTGTTAGCGATCTGGGTAAACAATATGGCCGGAATATGTCTACGATCTCGACGATCATAAAACAGAAGTCAGCCATTAAAGCAGTGAAATCTTCGAAGGGGATCACGATTATTTCTAAACGTCGTAGCCCTACTCTGGAAGAGATGGAACGCCTTTTGTTGATCTGGATAAAGGACAAGGAGATTGTTGGCGATACGATCACGGAAACGATCATTTGTGAGGCCAGCGCTATCTACAGTGACTTGAAGGCGGCGCGCTCTCGGGGTGACGCGGGGGAGAGTTCAGCCGATCCTACGACGGAGGAATTCAAGGCGTCTCGAGGTTGGTTCGAGAAATTTAGGAAACGGACCGGGATTCATTCAGTTGATCGTCATGGAGAAGCTTCGAGTTCGGACACCAAGGCTGCTAAAGACTTTGTTAAAAAGTTCGAAAGCATCGTGGCAGAGGAAGGTTACGTAGAGCAGCAGGTGTTCAACTGTGATGAAACCGGTCTGTTTTGGAAAAAGATGCCTAGTCGAACGTATATTACCGTCGAAGAGAAGAAAATGCCTGGACATAAGCCAATGAAGGATCGGTTGACTCTTGCGCTTTGTGCCAACGCCAGACGGGACTGCAAAATAAAGCCGTTATTGGTTTACCATTCCGAAAACCTTAGGGCATTTAAAGCACATAGAATTAATAAAGACCTGCTACATGTTCTATGGCATTCTAATTCTAAGGCTTGGGTTACTAGGCATATCTTTGTGTAATGGGTAAACGTAGTTTTCGGCCCTGCTGTCAAGAAGTATCTTCAGGAGAGGAATTTGCCTTTGAAGTGCTTGCTTTGTTTAGACAATGCACCCCCCCCCCGAACTCGAAGATGATATCATCGATGAATACAAATTCATCAAGGTGTTGTATCTTCCACCGAATACCACCCCTATCCTCCAGCCCATGGACCAGCAAGTCATCTCTAATTTCAAAAAGCTCTACACAAACCACTCATTTAAGCAGTGCTTTAATGTCACGCAAAGCACCAACTTAACTTTGCGTGAATTTTGGAGGAGCCACTTTAATATCGTGCACTGCTTAAAGATCATTGATCAGGCTTGGAAGGGAGTAACTCGTCGGACCCTGAATTCCGCTTGGAAGAAGCTTTGGCCTGATGCTGTTGCTCCCAGAGATTTAGAAGGTTTTGGCCCCGAGAATGAACCTGTACTTGCTGCCGAGGAAGACGTCGAAGAGATTGTATCCCTTGGCAAGTCCATGGGTCTGGAGGTGGATGATGATGACATCACCGAACTCGTCGATGAGCATCACGAAGAGCTCACCACCGAGGAACTCTAGGAGCTGCAAGCCATGCAGCATGATGAGTTCCAAGCGCAGTTGAGTGAGTCGGAGGAGATCGAGGAGGTAGGCAAAATCTTACGTACGGCGGAAATAAAACATATGTTGAGATACTACCGCTAGAGAGTTATGGGGTCTTTTGACTGGCCAGACAGTACTACATTGGATCCTCCTCTCTGGTTACGGTTCATTTTCCCTTTGCCTACATACACACTGAATAGTCTGGCATATTCTTTACATATTCTCCTCTATCCTCATACACCTGACAACACAGATTACCAAACAATTCTTCATTACCCAAGGGGTTACTGCACTGTAATTGTTCAGTGCCACTTTCCTCTTGGTAAGGGTAGAAGAGACTCTTTAGCTATGGTAAGCAGCTCTTCTAGGAGAAGGACACTCCAAAATCAAACCACTGTTCTCTAGTCTTGGGTAGTGCCATAGCCTCTGTACCATGGCCTTTCACTGTCTTGGGTTAGAGTTCTCTTGCTTGAGGGTACACTCGAGCACACTCTCCTATCTTATTTCTCTTCCTCTTGTTTTGTTAAAGTTTTTATAGTTTATATAGGAGATATTTATTGTTGTTACTCTTCTTAGAATATTTTATTTTCCTTTTTTCCTTTCCGCACTGAGCTATTTTCCCTGTTGGAGCCCCTGGGCTTATAGCATACTGCTTTTCCAACTAGGGTTGTAGCTTAGTAAGTAATAATAATAATAATAATAATAATATCATCATCAACACGTTGTTGATTTCATCGACAAGCATCACCCACAGAAACTTCAGGTTTGCCGTGTTGTTGCGCAGTTCAATGATGTTTGCTTAACGCATCTTAGAAAAATCCTCAAAAGCAACTTTCACTCGATAGTTTCTTTAAAAATCTTTAAAACGGTCTAGTGATCATGATGAAAAGAAAGAAAGTGAAGCAAAGAAAAGGAAGACCAAATCGAGTGAAAGTGATGAAAATTAAAAATAAGAAAAGAAAAAATGTAAAAAAAAATATAAAATTATAAAAATGAAAAAAAAAAATCACCTAAGTTAAGTTAAAGTTCACGTAGTAGTGTAAGTTAGTGTAAGTTATCGTACACGTTATCATACAAAGTCACCGTCCCTACCTCCTCGCTGATCTTCCGTCTCCTCCTGCGTAGAAGTCCCTACACCTGCGCTGGCCTGTCACTAAGGTAAAGTGTTACATTAAAACCCGTTTTTTATTTATTATTTCATTATTATTATTCTTTTTTTTTTGGTTTGTAATATGTATTTATTATACAGGTATTGTATTAATGTATTGTGTAATTATGTGTAGCCATTTATTAAGGATTTATTATGGGTTTTTAGGCTGAGGAACGAATTAAATAAATTACCATGTATTCTTGTGGGAATATTTGCTCCAACATACTATAGTTTTAACATACGAAGCAGTTTCTGGAACGAATTAAGATCGTATGTAGAGGTATCACTGTACTTCCTTGAAGACGGATGGACTGGGATCTGGAAGTACACGGCCTTCAGGTCCAGAATACACAAGTAGTCTTGCGGTTTACTGCCAGACTGACTGTGTCTGCAGTCTCCATGCTGACCGAAGTATGGTTTAATCTGGACCTCTGCCCACAGAGTTCGCCCCCTTGCTGATCCCATGGCAAGGGTATTAAATGACATCGGATTCATCCTCAGGGGAGGTAGAGATATTGTGAACAGGACGCGATATCCCTGACTGATTACGGAAATCGTGCAGGAAACGGACCTGAGTTGTTGCAACCTGTCTGCGCAACCTTGTAGGTATCCCACCACTGGCGGACATGCAGGGAAACTGC
Organism: Palaemon carinicauda; assembly: GCF_036898095.1. Lineage (NCBI taxonomy): Eukaryota > Metazoa > Arthropoda > Malacostraca > Decapoda > Palaemonidae > Palaemon > Palaemon carinicauda. The sequence continues at coordinate 21,287,410 of NC_090763.1, read as the reverse complement.
CAATCCTAGCGTTTGCGACCTCAGTTGCTCCTTCTAGGATTCTTCCCTCTCCTGGGGGACTTCTTGCCTTTCTTGTCCTTGACTGGAAAGGGCTTAGACCCGACTGTCTTAGCTTCCTTTGATTTGGTAGGACGTGGCTGCTGAGGTGCTGGTTTATAGGGCTTGAATATCAAAGCCCTATATAGGAGAGAGTCTCGGTAACTTCCTACACCTCTCTGCCGCCTGCTTCACGTCCTTAGGCTCAAACAAGTTCGTTTCCATAACGAAAGAATGTCTGAGCCTGAAGATTTGGTGCTAGAGGACTCCCGGTATTTCTTGGAGTCCTCGACTCCCTCCCGGGAGGGATGCAGAACTCCAACCACGACAGAGGCAGGCTCTTCTCCACCTTTATTCGAGAAAACTTTATCGCGCGAGGTGGGGTTTCCCTCAATGGTGTGATTGGGGAACGTCTCACCTCCCGTGACTCTCCTGAGGGCGAGAAAACTTCGTCCAAAGGTGAGGGAGGAAAGTCTGAGGGGGGAAAATCCCTGCCTCGAAGACTTACAAGGAGACAGCTACATCCTCGGAGAAGTTACCTCGTCGGAACTCCTCTTTTCCTCTTTGTGGGAGTGGTTGCAGCCAAGGATTTGTGGCTCCACTCAGAGAGAACAGCTTGAAAGCCTGTGCTACTGCTCTGATTAGAGTCCCAAACCAGGCTGCCGGCCGACGGTTGCGCTGTCAGACACTCCCTATGGAGGGGAAGTCGCCTGTAAACAGATAAGGAAGGTATGTCCTTGGACCTTTCTGAAACCTTCCCCCCTACCGGCAAGCACGCTGTTCTGTGCTTGGGGGGGGGGATGTGGCAATGGCACCCTTACCGCGCGTTGTCCGGCAGCCTCGCGCGGGGGAGGGTATAGGCGACTGCGCTAGGGAGCGCGCTGGCGCTCGCGCGATGGGAAATACCCAGGGGTCGCGCGCGAGAGACCGTTGAACACGCTTGCGGGCGCGCAGGCGAGACTTCATAGGGTGCGCATGAATCAGATAGGCGTGCAGGATCAAAATGAAGAGCCCGTGCGGACCAGAATGTTGGAACGCGCGCGCGTACGAGATTGTTGGCGCCTGAAGATCGTCGGCGCTTGAGCGCGTATGAAGATAGTCGGCGCTTAAAGATCGTCGGCGCTTGAGCGCGTATGAAGATAGTCGGCGCTTAAAGATCGTCGGCGCTTGCGCGCGCAAGAAGATCGTCAGCGTTTGCACGCATAAGAAGATCGTCGAAGCTTGGGCGCGTAAGAAGATTGTCGGCGCTTGCGCGCGTAAGAAGATCGTCGGCGCTTGCGCATGTAAGAAGATCGTCGGCGCGGGAAACCATCGGAGCCTGGGCGCGGACGATCGTCGGCGCTTACGCGCGTAGGAAGATTGTCGGCGCTTACGTGCGTAGGAAGATCGTCGGCGCTGGCGCGCGAAAGAAAATCGTCTGCCAAGAAGATCATCGGCGCTTGCGCGCGTAAGAAGATCGTCGACGCTTGCGCGCGAAAGAAGATCGTCGGCCAAGAAGATCATCGGCGCTTGAAGATCGTCGGCGCTCGAAGATCGTCAGCGCAGGAATGAGATTGGCGTGCAGGATCAGAATGAAGAGCCCGTGCGGACTAGAATGTTGGCACGCGCGCGCGGCTATCAGCGCGCGCGCGTACGATATTGTTAGCGCCTGAAGATCGTCGGCGCTTGAGCGCGTAAGAAGATCGATGGCGCTTAAAGATCGTCGGCGCTTGGGCGCGTAAGAAGATCGTCGGCGCTTGCGCGCGTAAGAAGATCGTCGGCGCTTGCGCGCGTAAGAAGATCGTCGGCGCTTGCGCGCGTAAGAAGATCGTCGGCGCGGGAAACCATCAGAGCCTGCGAGCGGACGATCGTCGGCGCTTACGCGCGTAGGAAGATCGTCAGCGCTAGCGCGCGAAAGAAGATCATCTGCCAAGAAGATCGTCGGCGCTTGCACGCCTAAGAAGATCGTCGACGCTTGTGCGCGTAAGAAGATCGTCAGCGCTCGCACGCGAAAGAAGATCGTTGGAGCTTGAAGATCATCTTGGGCGCGTGAGAAGATCGTCAGCGCTTGCGCGCGAAAGAAGATCATCAGCGCTTGCGCGCGAAAGAAGATCGTCGGCGCTTGCGCGCGTACGAAGATCGTGGGTGTAAGAAGATCGTCGGCGAGAACGTGCGCGGGCGCGAAGGGTCAGCTGACAGGACGATCAGGAACTGGGACGATCAACACTGGAAAGTTCTGCTTGATACTCCGAGGAAGAGTCTCTATGAGAGACCTCTCCCGCGAACGGGAGAGGTGCCCTTCGTAGAAGAGACTAGGAGACACTCGCAGGCTGAAGTACTGGTGAGCGCCTGTGCGCTAACTCAGGAACAGTCCCTGGAACAGGATTTCTCTGGATGGTAGTCTCAGGAGCACGCAGGGGATACCTGGCGCTTAAGGGACTTACTCACAATGTGAGAAAGCCCCTTTTACCCTGAAGGGACCGGTGCCCGTTGGATAACAGGGTGCGTGGGCGCCCACAGCGTCAGCAGCCAGGAACGGAAACGGCAGGTCAGCAGGTCTAGGAGATGGCGAACAATTCTGCGGAGAGGTCCCGAACAGCAAGCTGGTCTAATCAGGAACAATCCTCCGAAGAGGAGTCTCTATGAGTGGCCTCTCTCGCGAACGAGAGAGGTGAACACTTCGTAGAAGAGACTTGAAGACACTGGTGATGGCTCCCCTTAGGGCCGTTGGATCAGCAAGCTGACCTATAAGGAGCAATCCTCCGAAGAGGAGTCCTTATGAGTGGCCTCCCTCGCGAACGAGAGAGGTCACAAGACTGATCCTGCAGCTGCTCAGCCTCTTGAACATAGCTGCAGGTGCGACCGCTCAGCCCTAAGAGCATAGCCACCTCAAGTTTTCATGCAACCACTCAGCTCCTTGAGCATGGTTACAAGTGCGGTCGCTCAGCACCAAGAGCATAACCGCCTGAGGACCAGGAAAACCCATCCAGGAATTATTAAGGTATGAGAAGTTCCCCCTCTGCAGGGGGAGGATCTCACACCTGGGAAGGGAACCTCCCTAGGAAGGGAAGTAACCTACCCCTGGAGGCGAACCTCCTTAGCGTTCTAAGATGAACTGAAGAGCTGACAGTTGTCATGGGAGAACTTCTAAGAGAAGGGATCACGCCCATGATGATGTCCTAGAGAGACGGCAGAAAGAGCAGACTCCCCAGGCACAAACAGGACAGCTCTGCTTCGTTGGCACACTTTAGGCAAACGAAGAAAAACTGCATAGTCAACTGGGAAAATAAAATCAAATAATTAGTTAACAGAAATTCCCCAGGGAGGAACTCCAAAGAGAAACCCCGAGGGAATAGCAAAACATAAGAATTAAAAATTAAGTATGCGCCCTCCTCCCCCACTGACATTCACGGAAGAAGGGGGAGGGCGGAGAACTGTAACAAAATGACAAATTCGTAGATAATTTGTATTTTTCCTAACTGTACAAACCTTAGCTATTTACATAGGGTAATTACTTCAGCGTAACCGAATGACGAGCCATAAGAATTTTAACGAGGGTTTACTACCCCACAGCTAGTTAGCGGGAGGTAGGGAGGGGTAGCTTGCTCCCCCCCCCCCCACACACACACACTAGTGCATGCTTCACTTTGCTTAGAGGTAGGACTTATCCTGGGGGACAAGGCTGGCGGGCAAATATGTGTAAATAGCTAAGGTTTGTATAGTTAGGAAAAATGACAAATTCGAAGATAATTTGTATTTTTCCTAACCATACAAACCTTAGCTATTTACATTGGGTTTACCTTTTAGCGTAGCTGAAATGGCGAGCCATTAGAATTTAACAAGGGTGTATTACCCCCGCGCTAGTTAGCGGGGGGGGGGGTAGAGGAGTGGTAGCTGGCTACCCCTCCCCCGCTCACACACCGATGAATTGCTTCACTTTCACTTAGAGGTAGGACTTGTCTTGGGGGACAGGGCTGGCGGGCAAATATATGTAAATAGCTAAGGTTTGTATGGTTAGGAAAAATACAAATTATCTTCGAATTTGTCATTTGTTCCGTAACTGAAATACAAACCACGCTATTTACATTGGGTGACTTACCCCTTAGGAAGGGTGGAAAGTCCCCAGCCATACTGGCTTTGGCTTTACCCGGGGATTCAGAATCCGAGTGAGTCGCACTCGAGAAAAGGAGTCCCTGCACCTCACAAGTTCCTTGCTCCGCAAGGAACCGTGTGGCCTACATAAAAGCTTGTGTGTGAAGGAAGAAGTGTGCCCGTCCTAGGCAGTTGACCTGGAGTTCCAGAAGGAACTCTGGGTTAGGACGTTCCCAATGCCACCTCGTCAGGGTATGGGGGACGCGACAGTATTGACTCAATACTCGGAACACAAGGAAGCATGGTTTACCTGCAGAGGTTTGAGGTCAGCTATGCAGAGACCAGGATGCTGCTTCCCAGTAGAGGGGATGATGAAGAAAGAAGGGCCAGACATACTTCTTTCGTTCATGCAGACTAAAACCTGATAACAATGCCCTCAACCTTCTGCTACCTGTCCAAAAAGGAGCCTGAGGTTAGACCAGCTGTTGTGTAGCCACCAGAGAGCGACAGAAACGTATCGAAACTCCTGCGGGTCACTCCCTGCAGGAAGCGGGCTGCGAAGGTCATTAGACGCTTCCAGACTCCAGCTTGTAGCATCTGCGTCACAGAGTAGTATTACTCGAAGGCGAGGGACGTTGCGATGTATCCAACATCGTGCCGTAGGGCGACGTGACTGGGGAGGGTCTGGATTGAGTCCGAGCTGATGAGGTATACTGGTGACTCTCCCCCGTGTCCTTCTTGTGCTCCCAACCCGGCTGCACGTGAGGACAAACTGCAGCTGTTCCCAAAGCTAACCTCTCGATTCCTTTACTGGCAAGAAGGAGAAGGTTTTGGGACATCAGATACAGAATGGTGACTCGAAATCTTGAAGGAATTGGACCGAAGGGCCGGGACCCCAAGATTCTGAGTCTAGACAACAACTCAGGAGCGAACCTGAATGTTGCCTTCCCCCATTTCTTAGAAAGGGCGGAGTCGTACGAGACCAAGAAGATTGCTTACACACTGGCCGCGGCCAGAGTGAGCAGGAGCCCCAAGACGGAATACGATCAGAGGCCTGACGTAAAGGGTCTTGAGAAGATCTCTTAAGGGACTAAAAAGTCCGAGACATGCTCCACGTTGGAGGTCTCACTCCGACTAGGGCAGGGACGTTCGCAGCTTCGCATGAGCGAGGAAATTTCCAGCGGGAAGGAAAAAGTTATTCCTTTCAGCCTGAAGGTCAGGGGAAGGCTGAGCTACAGGCTTCATTGCCGAGAGCGGAAAGGAGTTTCCTCCCGCCGAAAGGCAACAAGTTCGTTATTGCTGGAGAAGAGGCCTCAAGGGAAGAGGTATATCTCCCACGACACCAACCACCGAAGACTCTCCACTTCGCCTGGAAGACCCCTGCGGATGACTATCGCAAATGACGCGACCTCCGTCCCGCGACTGTAGCGGGTTGTCTCTTCTTGAGGAGGCGTAGTGTCTCCAGGCATGAAGCCGAAGCGGCGCCCCGCCTCATGAAAGATGTTGCAGTGTGGTTGTTTGAGTAGCCTGTGCCGTGGGAGAAGCCCTCCCGGGAGTTCCGTCAGGGGAAGCAGAGGGTCCGGAAACCGTTCTGCGTATAGTCCCAGTGGAGCTCTCAGGGCCATTGAAAGGTTGACAGACAACCTGGTCTTGTTGAGACCCATTCTCAACAGACAACAAAGGAGGGAAGACGCAGGCGTCGATGTTGTCCCACCATCACCGGAATGCATCTTGCCAAAGAGTCTCGGGGTCTGAGACTGGGGGGGAAGAACAGCGGAAGCTTGAGGTTCCAAGCTGTCGCGATCAGGTCCCCCAGGCCAGGACTTACTGGTTACTCAAGGCCAAAGACCCCCAGGTACACTCTCTCCACGAGGCTCTGCTCGGATAGTCGGAGAGAACATTCCTCTGCCCGGAATGAGCGAGCCGATGGTGGTATTGAGAGGATCTCAAATAATCTCAGTATCTCTACTGCAAGATGCGAAGGTATGTAAATGCGTCCCTTGCTGGTTAGAACACGCCAGTACCATGAAGTCGTCGCGCACGGAGCGACTCGGCAGGAGCTGTAGGATCTGCAGGATCTGTAGAGGGGCCAGACTACGGCCCCTAAGCCTGCCTGAATGATGGAGAGGTATCCTTCAGGTCCTGACCATAGGCCTGGACCGGAACATGCCCCCCCCCCCTTTTCTTTGACGAGTCCGAGAACAGCATCAAAAATGTGGGGAAAGGACGAGAATATCTACTCCCATCAAGAGGTTCCATAGGTCAATCCCCATTGCAGGTCTAATCGTCCCGCTGGTCCCATAGGGGCCAGAAAGTCCGGTTAATCGCTGCTTTGAAACCACCGGAACTTGGGCCGCCCCACAGGGAACTTATCCTGAGGCAACCATTCGGAACTTTAGACGGGTCAACGAGGAAAGAGACCTAGGAAACGTTCCAAGGTAGGGCTGAAAGCTCTGCCCGACTGAAAACAGGTACTGCGACTCTCCTCAGCCTTGCCACAGTCAACTGAAGGGAAGGCTCGGAGGAGGCGGCAACAGAATCTGGCGTCCCCAGGCAGTCACCCATCCAAGTACCAACCAGACCCGACGTTGCTTAACCTCGCTGAACGGACGAGAAGCGGGGTTTCCAACGTGGTAAGGCCGTTGACTCAATATCATGGCTAGATACTCCAGATGTTGAGGCCGAAGAAGAGAAGGCTCCTAGCAAATTACCATGAACCCCCACTCATGGTAAGGATCCGGAAGCTTGTCCCGGCGTTGAAGAAGGTCGAACCCGAGCCTACCGGAGTTGACCAGACCTCTAAAAGGCGAAGGAGGCGGCAGCCTGCTCCCGAGCGGCCATGAGAAAAGCAGGGAGAGTTCTCTGGGGAAAAACCTGCGATGCCACGGCGGGATCGCCACACTGCGTCTTCAGCAGGAATACCTGTAGTCTAGGCTGAATTCCACCAGCTTCCTGGAAGATGGATGGAATGGAAACTGAAAGTACCCGTCCTTCCGATCCAGGGCCTAAGGAGTCCTGTCGCCTCGTTACCAGTCTGATCGATTCTGCTGTTCCACGCTGGACGAAGTTTGTTCGACAAACTTGATCAGAGCTGAGAGGTCGACTACGGAATTCCCGTCTCAGATACTTTCTTACGAGAAAGGATTGACTGAAGAAGCCGGGGGGTGAAGCCGTCGACGATCCTATGGAGGACCCTCTCCTAAGGTATGGATCATTCTGCCCAAACGGGCAAACTCTTGCCGACCCAATGGCATAGAGGTTCAGAGACACTGAATTCGCTGACAGAGACGGCAGGCGCGATATCCTTGGCTGATCACGGAGATCATGCAGGAATGGGCATCGGGAAGCTGTTATCCGGATGAGTAACCTTAGGCATCCTCCCAGCGTGAAACCTGCAAGGGGGGGTTGCCAATCCTAAAGTTCGTGAACTCTGCCGCTCCCTCTAGGACTATGCCCCCCCGGGAGAGCCTCCCGTGCTACCTGTTCCTGACAGGAGGGGACTGCTATTGGACACCTTGTCTCAGTTGTCGTAGCCGGTCCGATAACTTAGGCCGACGAGGCTGAAAGAAAGAGGCGCTGGAGCCCTGCAGGGTCTGGAAGAAAGCGCCTTGGAGGAGTGAAAAACGGAAGTCGACTTCCTCCGCACAACCGCTGTCTATGTCTCTGTCCTTGGGCACAAACAAACTCTTCCCAAGGATGGAAGGGTGTCTGAGGTTGTTGACATCCACGGATGAGACACCCGAAAGGAAGCCCTCGGTCATTACGTCCAGATGGTCCAACATCGAGCTTGCCCACAAGTTCGAAACTTGGCGACGAAACGCCAAGGTGCTTGAGCCCGAGAGGAGGAAAGTACCCATGACCTTCCTGTACCTTCCTTGAACAAAACCCCGGGTTGCAACCGAGGAGGGAAAGGACCTGGTAAGCCCCTTTCACGAGATGGAGAAGAGGTCCCTTGGGCGATGGAGAAATCTCGAACGGAAAGCTCCCTGGCAAAACTCTTCCAGGGAATGACGGGGAAGGGCTAACCCAGGTTCTGGAAAGAAGAATGTTGCTCAGACCTCCCTGAAGATTCTTCCTGCTCTTGCATGTGCCATGCTCTGCGTTTACGGGGTGAGGCCGTGTTCTGGAAATACGCTCCAGAAGACTCGCCAGGCTGGCCATGCTGCGAAACCCCAACGGGAAATGTGGTCGCAATCGCCCTGGCGCTCGCGCGATGGTAAATCAATGGTTTGCGCGTGGGCGAACGTGGAAGCGCCCATGCGCGGGCACGCAGGAACGCAAACGAAGGTGCGCGAAGGAGCGCAGAAGGAGGGCAAGCGTGGTAGGAAGGGCGAGAGCTGGTGGTCGGCGAGCGATAACCCGTAGGCGAGCAATGGATACTGCAAGAATTAAGCCGACGTTCGCGCGATGAAACACCGTTACCGTCGGTTCGCGCGACGGAACACCGTCGGTCCGCGCGACGGAACACCTGTCGGTCCGCGCAACGGAACACCGACGGACCGCGCGAAGGAACACCGACGGACCGCGCGAAGGAACACCGACGGACCGCGCGAACGGAACACCGTCCGTCCGCGCGACGGAACACCGTCTGTCCGCGCGATGGAGCGAACATTGGAGAGCATGTGCGCGGTCGCGCATGAGCGTAGGCGTGCAGGCACGTGGGCGTGCGGTCGCGCGGGCACGTGGGCGTGTGGACGTGCAGGCACGTGGGCTCGCGGGTGATGGCGCGTTTACGAGCGATGGCGCGTTCTGGCGAGTGATAGCCCGTAGGCGAGTGAAGGCGCGTTGGGAAGCGATGGCGTGTCGGCAAACGACGGCGCATTGGCGAGCGGTGGTGCGTTAACAAAACGCTAGCGCGCAGGTAAAGAATCGCGCGGGCGCGTAGGCGATTGCCAACGCGAGAGACTAGTGATGGTTAGCGCGCATCGCGCTAACAGAAGGCGCGCAGGTGAATCAGGAAGGTGAGCGCTGAAGCAAGCTGTTAATCAGGCAATCCTAGACGGTCAGAAAACCATTGGCGCCCATTGGTGCGTGGCAGAAAAGGGCACGCAGATGTGCGCTGGCGATTGAAGAAAGCTGGCGCACAGAAGAACAGAAGTAAAGGTGAGCGCTGGCGAGCAGGAGGAAGATCTACGGCAAGACTCAGCTACCGGAGATCGTGGTCCACAGCAGGCGAGCGCTAGATCGCTACTGATGGTGTGGCAGATCGATGGCGATCGTTGACGCGTAGGAGATCGCTGACGAGCAGGTGAACATTGACGCGTCTATGGTCGCTGGCGAGCTGGTGATCGCTGGTGAGCAGAAGGCAACGCGTGGAAGCCTGTGCGTAGAAGAAGAGTCCTTGTCCAAGACCTGAACCGAAGTTCTAGATCGCGAGGGCGAATGTGGGCGCACAGGGCGCGTAACAGGAACCAACAGGAACAGCAGAGATGATCATCATGAGAGCGCTGACGAACAGGAGAGCGCTGGCGAACAGGAGAGCGCTAGCGATCAGGAAAGCACTGATGAGCAGGAGAGTGCCTGTGCGCTAACACTGAGCAGGAGAGCAGGAGAGCGCCTGTGCGCTAACACTGAGCAGGAGAGAACACAGCAGAAGGGCGCGCAGGGGAACCCTGACACGCAAGGGAAGAACCCCCGTGGGAGGCAACCCTTTGCCCCGAAGGGATCGTTGTCCGTCGGGAGACTGATGTCCGTTGGAAGACCGTTGTCTGTCCGTCGGGAGACTGATGTCCGTCGGAGGACCGTTGTCTGTCCGTCGGGAGACTGATGTCCGTCGGAAGACCGTTGTCTGTCCGTCGGGAGACTGATATCCGTCGGAAGACCGTTGTCCGTCGGGAAGACCGTTGCCCGTCGGAGGACGAGGTCAGACTGCTGTCCATCTGCACCAGGGACGGAAGATCAAGAAGAAGGAGTTGTAGGCTGCATACGGAGATTCAAAAAGGCGCCTCTTAGCACCCTTATAGGGAGATGGGAGGCCCTTACGACGAGGCGGACGGTGAGCCTTACGGCGAAGGAGGCCAACAGCAACAACAGCAGAAGAATCCTCCGAAGAGGAGTCTCTATGAGTGTACTCTCTCGCGAACAAAAGAGAAACACTTCGTAGAAGAGACTGGTCAGCCAGTGACCTAAAAGGAGCAATCCTCCGAAGAGGGGCTCCTGCAGTTGCCCAGCCCCTTGAGCGAAACTGCAGGTGCGACCGCTCAGCACCAAGAGCATAGTCGCACGAAAAAAAGGCAAGAGAAGAACCCCCCAAAAGGGGAAAAAGTCAAGCCTGGACAGGAAAAACTTCCCTCGGAAGGAAAGTTACCCACCCAGTGAGGCGAGCCTCCTGAGAGTTCTAAAATGAACTGGAGAGCTGTCAATCGTCACGAGAGTACTTCCAGAAGAAGGAGACACGCCCCTGACGAAGATCCATAGGGGAGGCAGCAACAGCCGAATCCCCAGGCCTCAACAAGACAGCTCACACCGTTGTCACATTACAGAAACGAACTAGATCGGTAGCTGTAAAAAAATAAAACAGAAATCATTAGTACACATTCATTCCCCCAGTAAGGCTCCGAAGAGGAAACCCGAGGGAAAGGAATACAAGAATTACACAACAGGCACGTGCCCTCACAACCACTTACACTCACGGAAGGAGAGCTGTAACCAAAACAGAATTATAACAATTATAATTGTAACTATGTAATTATGTAATTTAAAAATGAATGAACACTAAAGAAAGAACGAAAACCCCGAGAGGAATCGTTCTACAAAGCTGAAAAATCAACAAATACAATTAGATTCATAAACTAATTGAGACAAAACGTACGGCGTAGCAACCCCCCCACACGGGAAGGAAGCTACAAAAGGCGTAGTAACGTAGTAAAAGAGTGAACGACCTCAAGAGAGAGAGAGAAAGACCGAAATCAAACTCGATCGCGACCCATGAAATTACACCATGGTGGCCTAACTGCCGAGGGCTCCACGGAGATATCATACACTACACACACAAGCACAAACTCTGAAAAGGAAACTTACTGATTTCTATACTCAAATATATACATAAACATGAGAAAATGTTTACATATATATTGAGTAAAAGAAAAGTAAGTGATTAAGTAAAGACAAAACAAACAATGGCTGCCAAGCGAGGACAAAGACAGACATCTGTCCATGTCCGAGCCAAAAGTGAAAGAGAAGCAATTCATCGGTGTGTGAGGGGGGGAGGGGTAGCTAGCTACCACTCCCCTACCCCCCCACTAACTAGCGCGGGGGTAATACACCCTCGTTAAATTCTAATGGCTCGCCATTTCAGCTACGCTAAAAGGTAAACCCAATGTAAATAGCGTGGTTTGTATTTCGGTTACGGAACAAATACAAATTATATACGAATTGGTCATTTGTTCCGTAACTGAAATACAAACCCCGCTATTTAGGCTACATAGGGTGATTCAACCCTTAGGAAGGGCGGTAAGTCCCTGCCATACTGGCTTTGGCTTTTTTCCCGGGGACTCCATATTCGAGTGTTTACGTACTCAGACAATAAGGAGTCCCTGCTCCTCGCTAGCATGCTGTGAAACTGCTGCGGCCTACGTAAGCTGTGTGCGAAGGTGAAAAAGTGACTCGTCCTAGGAAGTTGACCTGGAGTTCTTCAGATGGAAATCTAGGCTAGGACTCTCCCAATACCACCTCGTCAGGGTATGGGGACATAACAGTATTACACTTAATACTGTACTAGGAACACAAGGAAGCATGGTTTACCTGCAGTGGTTTGAAGTCAGCTGTGCAGAAACCCAGGATGCTGCTTTCTCCAAGGGAGGAGAGAATGAAGAAAAGAATAAGGGCCAGACATACCTTTTCATTCACGCAGACCAAAACCGGGTAACAATGCCCTCAACCTTCTGCTACATGTCCATTAAGGAGCCTGAGGTTTAGACCAGCTGTTGTGCAGCCACCACAGGGCCGATAGAAAATGTATCGAGCCTCCTGTGGGTCACATCTTGCAGGTAGTGGGCTGTGAAGGTGGTCTGACGCTTCCACACCCCAGCTTGCAGGACCTGCGTCACTGAGTAATTTTTCTTGAAGGCCAGGGACGTAGCTATGCCCCTGACATCATGCGCTCTAGGGCGACGTGACGGAGAAGGGTCAGGATTCAAGGCTAGGTGTATTACCTTGCGAATCCAAGCTGAGATGGTATTCTTGGTGACCCTTCTCTTCGTTTTCCCAGTGCTCACGAACAAGGCTTGCACCTGGGGACGAACTGCAGCTGTTCTTTTAGGATATAACCTCAGACTCCTCACTGGGCACAGTAGGAGATGGTCTGGGTCATCTGTTACAGAACGGAGACTCGAAACCTGGAAAGAATCGAACCGGGGGTCCGGCACTCCCGGATTCTGAGTCTTGGCAACAAACTCAGGGACGAATCTGAACGTTACCTCCCCCCATCCCCTTGAATGGGCGATGTCGTATGAGAGACCATGTAGTTCGCTGACTCGCTTGGCCGAAGCCAAAGCTAGCAAGAACACCGTCTTCCAAGTAAAGTGGCAATCTGAAGCCTGGCGTAATGGTTCGTAGGGAGGTCTCTTTAGAGACCTGAGAACTCGAACCACGTTCCATGGAGGAGGTCTCACTTCTGACTGAGGGCAGGTAAGTTCATAGCTTCGTATGAGAAGAGAAAGTTCCAGCGAGGAAGAAATGTCCACTCCTTTGAGCCTGAAGGCAAGACTTATGGCTGAGCGATAGCCTTTCACTGCCGAGACTGAAAGGCGCATTTCCTCCCGCAAATACACGAGGAACTCCGCTATTGCTGGAATAGTGGCATCGAGTGGAGAGATACTCCTTCCATGACACCAACCACAGAAAACTCGCCACTTCGCCTGGTAGACCCCTGCGGATGACTTGCGCAGGTGTCCAGACATCCTGTTCGCAACTTGTTGCAAAAATCCTCTCTCTTTGAGGAGATGCTGGATAGTCTCCAGGCGTGAAGCCGAAGCGAAGCTACGTCTTTGTGGAAGATGTTGGAGTGTGGTTGTTTGAGTAGCTCGTGACGTGACGTGGAGGGAGTTCTCTCGGAGGCTCCGTAAGGAGTTGCAGAAGGTCCGGGAACCACTCTGCGTGATGCCATAGCGGAGCTATGAGGGTCATTGATAGCTTGACCGATATTCTGGTCTTGTTGAGTACCCTCCTCATCAGACAGAACGGGGGAAAGGCATACACATCGATGTTGTCCCACCGTTGTTGGAAGGCATCTTGCCTGAGAGCCTTGGGATCCGGGACTGGGGAGCAGTACAGCGGGAGCTTGTAGTTCAACGTTGTAGCGAACAGATCCACAGTCGGGGAACCCCACAAAGTCAGGACTTTGTTGGCTACTTGAGAATCCAAAGACCACTCGGTACTCACTATCTGCGTCGCTCTGCTCAGACTGTCGGCGAGCACATTCCTTTTGCCCCGGAATGAAGAGAGCCGCTAGTGCGATTGAGTGGACTTCGGACCATCTCAGTATCTATACTGCAAGATGGGATAGCTGTTCTGAAAAGGTACCTCCTTGCTTGTTGATATAAGCCACCACTGTGGTGTTGTCGCTCATCACCACCACAGAGTGACCCGCCAGGACTTGATGGAACTTCTGAAGTGCCAGAAATACGGCCTTCATTTCTAGCAGGTTTATGTGAAGGTACTCTTCTGATTCTGACCACAGGCCTGAGGTCCTGTGGTTCAGAACGTGGGCCCCCCACCCTTTCTTTGATGCGTCCGAAAACAACATCAAGTCTGGGGGAAGGACGAGAAGATCCACTCCCTTTCGTAGGTTCTCGTCTGCCACCCACCACTGGAGGTCCATCTGTTCCGGCTGACACATAGGGATCAGTGTGTCCGGGGAATTGTGTCCTTGATTCCAACGGGACTTGAGTCGCCACTGGAGAGATCTCATTCTGAGGCGACTGTTGGGAACCAGAAGGGCTAGGGAGGAGAGATGGGCGAGGAGACGTAACCACGCCTGGGCTGGAAGTTCTTCTCGTGTGAGGAAAGGTCTTGCGACCTTCCTCAGCCTTGCTATCCTGTCGTCTGATGGGAAGGCTTTGTGGAGATTGGTGTCTATGACCATGCCTAGATATACCAGTCTCTGAGAGGGCTGCAGAGAGGACTTCTCGAGGTTTACCATGATCCCTAGATCTTGGCAAAGTTCGAGAAGCTTGTCTCGGTGGCGAAGAAGGGTTGCCTTCGAGTCTGCTAGGATCAGCCAGTCGTCCAGATAACGGAGGAGACGGATGCCGATCCTGTGAGCCCATGATGAAATCAGGGTGAACACCTGAGGAGCTGTGGAGAGACCGAAGCACAGCACCTTGAACTGGTAGATCTTGTTGTCTAGGCAAAATCTTAAGTACTTCCTTGAAGACGGATGGACTGGGATCTGGAAGTACGCGTCCTTCAGGTCCAGTGTACACATGAAATCTTGTGGTCTCACTGCAAGCCTGACCGTGTCTGCCATCTCCATGCTGAACGGAGTCTGTTTGACAAACCCGTTCAGTGTTGAGAGGTCGATGACTGGTCTCCAGCCTCCAGACGCCTTCTTTACAAGAAAGAGTCGACTGTAGAAATTGGGGACCCGTCCACAACCTCTTGGAGAGCGTCCTTCTTCAACATGGTCTGGACTTCTGCCCGGAGGGCCTGCCCCTTTACCATCCCATGGTAAGGGAGCTCAATGACACTGGATTCGCTGTCAGGGGAGGTAGAGATGAAATGAACGGGACGCGATAACCCTGACCGATCACGGAAATCGTCCAGGTATCTGCCCCGAGTTGCTGCCACCTTGTCGCGCAACTTTGTAGGCATCCCCCCACTGGTGGACATGCAGGGGGACTGCCAATCCTAGCGGTTACGGCCTCGGCCGCTTCCTCTAGGATTTTTACCTCGCCTGGAGGACTTCTTGCCCCTTCTGCCCTTGGCAGGAAAGGGCTTAAACACCTTCGGCTTTGCTGCTGTTGTCTTCTTTGTGTCCTTAGCTGGACGGGGCTGCTGGGCTGCTGGAGGTTTGTAAGGCCTCGATGTTAGGGCCTTGTGGATGAGGGAGTCCTGATTGGACTTCCTCCACCTCTCAGCGGCTAGCTCCACGTCCTTAGGCTCAAACAGACTCTTACCGAGAACGGAAGTGTGTCTGAACCTGCTAACGTCGGAACTGGGGACCTTCTGGTGAAACCTCTCAGCCACTGCGTCCTGTCGTTTGAGAATCGTGTTGGCCCACAAACTCGAGACTTGGGGGCCAGAAACTCAATGGTGCGAGTGCCTGAAAGCAAGAATGTCTCCAGTGCCTTCCTGGTACTTTCTTTGGACAAATCCTCAAAACGTACCAGGATGCCCAAAGACCCCAGCCAGATGTCAAGCCACGAAGTCCAAAGAAAGTACCAGGATGCCCAAAGATCCCAGCCAGATGTCAAGCCACGAAGTTTCCCGCATGGCACACTTCGCCACCTTCTCCTGGCTTAGGATCTCAGTTGCAGAATAGGACACCTGCCGGTTGGAGTCTCTCTCTAGAGGGACTCCCCCAGTGAGCTCTTCCACGGAATGGTGAACTAGAAGACCCAAACAAGTCTCCTCTAAGATCTCAAAGTACCTCCTCTGATGGACTCGAGGAGGAGGGAGGAGCTTGTTACCGGCGCTGGATCTATAGGAGGAGGCAAGCTCAGAGAGCTGGCCCTCAACCTTGTCTCTGGCACTCCTCATCCCCTGTGACCAAGGCAAAGCTGCACTGGCCCTAGAGAGTTTCCGGGTGCCGTAGATTAGATCCAGGACCGTATCCTTTCCCTCACGAGGAGGAATCTCTGGGTCTGGAATCCCGTTGAGGTTCCTCATGAGGGTCAGGACTTGCCAGAACGCATGTTCTGACTCTTGGTGCTCTCCTCCTGAAGGACTGGCAGCAAAGTCTCCCGTCCCCAGTGGCTCTTCCTGGGGAGACTCGCGGACGTTCTCCGAAGGTCTGTCTGGTTCCTGTCTGGTTCCTGTCTGATCCTTGTGGAAGACTTAGGGACAGTCTTCGAGTCCTTCGGTTCCCTCCTGGGAGGGATACAGGACTCCAGCAATGATGGATGCAAGACTTTCCCCACCTCTGTACGAGAAGACTTCTCAGGAAGAGGCGGAGTTTCCCCTATTGGTGCGATGGGGGAATGGACCAGTTCTTCCGACTCTCCTGAGGATGGGTAATACTCATCCGTAGGGGAGGGAGAGAAAGTCTGAGGGGGGGGAAGGAGCCTTGCGCAAGGATTTGCCAGGAGACAGGATAGCCCTTGGAGAAGTTACCACGGAGGGGACTACTCTCTTCCCCTTCAGGGGGGAGGAAGCTGCCACCGATTTGTGACCCAAGTCAGAGAGAACAGGCTTCATAGCCTGCATAAGAGCTCTGACTATGGTACCAAACCAGGGCTGCTGGATGACAGTCGCGCTGTCAGACACTCCCTCTGGAGGGAAGGGGATCGTTCGATCCCTTGGAGGAGTCGACAAACGAGGGTTCGCCAGACGAGAAGCTGAAAAAGAAGAAGAAGAGTCCTTAGACCTGTCCGGAAACCTCCCTTCCTCCGGCGAGCGCGCTGTTCTGCGCTTGCGGGGAGGGGAACGAGACGATGACCTGTCTGCCTGCAGCCCCGTTGCAACTCGTGCGTGATCGCGTTGGCGATCGGGGCGCCGATCACGCTGAAGATCGCGTTATGAGCCCTGTTCTGGGTTGCGCGCGAAAGAATCGTGCGCAGCAGGAATTTCGCACGTGGATGTGCGAGACTGAGGGCGAGGGCGCGTGGGCGCAGGCACGCATAGGAGATCGCGAGGGCGTGTGGCGCACAGGAGCTGGTTTATGAGGCGGGGTTGAAGGCTGGATGCGAGGGCGCGCAGTAATCTGATGTGGTACTGGTGGGCGCGAGTGCGCAGCAGTACGTGGGCTCGTGTCTGTAAAGACAGGACGAGGGTGCAATAGAGCAGCCTCGTGATAGCGCGAGGGTGAGTTTGCGCGCTGGCGCGCAGGCGAGCGCTGCGTAGATTGCGCAGGTGCCTTAGGCGATCGTGAGATAGCTGGGCGCACAGGCGATCGTGGGAGCGCATCAGGATGTGGGCGTGCAGGGGATCGTGGAAGTGCATCAGGATGTGGGCGCACAGGTGTGCGCTGTTGCAATGGGCACGCAGCAGGAATCGAACACGTAGGTGTGCGCTGTTGGGTTGGGCGTGCAGCTGGAACCTCGCTCGCAACTGGAACATTGCGCGCAGCTGGAATATTGCGCGCAGCTGGAAGGTGAGTCCAGGGGTGCCTGTGAGCGCCCGTGCGCTAGCTTAGGCACCTCCTGGACTGCGCGCTGAGATGTGGAAGCACGCTGGCGCGTTGGTGAGCACATGTGCACTGTATCAGGAACTGCGCGAGATTGGCGCGCATCACTCCTCATGGTAGAAGAGCGCTGGGGGTCCAGACACACCTGCAAGCGCCTGTGCGCTAACCTAGGGGCCTCTTGGACTGCACGTGGTACAGGAACTGCCGGGCGCTTGTGCGCAGGTGGGCGCAGGCGCGCTAGATCAGGAACTGCTGGTGGGCGCGGGAGCGCAGAAGGTTGTGGGCGCGCAGGGGAACCCTGGCCCGTAACAGGAACAATTGCGCGCATGCGCGCAGGTGAGCGCAGTGGCGCTAAGTCTGGAACATCAGCAGCAGAAGGGCGCGCAGGTATAACCTGGCGCTTAAGGGTTTGAGGCGCAGTTTTGCGCTCAAGACCCTTATGCCCCGAAGGGACCGGTGCCTGCGCAATGACAGGTTTTGTCGGCACATATAGCGCATCAGCATCCTCGAAGGGTGACGGCAGGTCAGCAGGTCTGGAGGGAGACTGGTCACAGGGTCCCGAAGGACGATCATCCTCCGAAAGGGAATCGCGAACGATCTCTGGAGAGGTCTAAGGTGGTAGCTGGCAGGAACGGTGAACGGCGAGTTGTCTCCTCCGCAGAGGACTGCGGGGATGACAAGCCGAAGAGGCGCCTCCTAACTCCCTTGTGAGGAGAAGGAAGACCTCTACGGCGAAGGGGAGGACGAGCCTTCCACCTTATATGCCTGCGAGGGGCCATTGGATCAGCAATCTGACCTTCATAAGGCCTCCGCAGAGGAGTCTCTGTCAGTGAACTCCCCCGAGGGGGAGAATCACCTGCAGGAGAGACCGTAGGACTTAGTTCCTCCCTCGAAGGATGTTCGGAGGGGGAACCTAAGCCTTCAGCTACCTCAGCAACAACAGGCACGGGTGTTTAAACAGAAACACTCGATGCTTCCGTCACAACAACGTCAACGACAGACAAAGGATCTAACACTGCTGTCGTCGGCGATTGTTTAACGGCTGCACCTAGTTTGCTCATGTCAAACAGGGCTTCCCTGGAGGGCGAACCCTGAAGCCCCAAGGAAGCCCAAAGCTGTAATAAATCAGAATTATTCACAGACAAATGAGAAACCATATCCTCCTCCGGGGGAGGAGGGGCAGCTGCCTCGCTATGGGAGGCAACTAACTCTCCCGCACCCCGGGATCGGTCAACAGCAATACGATCTACGCTACCACTCGCCGGCCTCTTGGAAGAATCCGACCGAGTGGGAGCTTCGGAGGAGGAAAGGGCTACGGAAGAAGAAGCCTTGGAATTTTCTTTCTTCAGAGAAACCTCTGAAAGAGAAATATCCCTTTTAGAAGACTTCTTGCGGCGCCGGGCAAACCTCTCCCACGGGGAGGTAGACCACTCCCTACACACAATACATACGTTACCGCTATCAGACCGTTGGCCCCTACAGTGAGGACATAAGGTGTGGGGATCGGTGTCGATGGCCGACATAAAGGTCCCACAGCGGCCAGGTAATCCAGGACACGTACGCATATTAGAATAATAGAGGCCAACTTCAAACACACACTGTAGAAAAGAAAAAGCAAAAACAGATTGATGGCAGTCAAAAGAGAGGGAGAGAGCAGACACATTTGATCACCTCCCGAGCCAAAAGCAAAGTGAAGCATGCACTAGTGTGTGTGAGGGGGGGGGGGTAGCAAGCTACCCCTCCCTACCCCCCGCTAACTAGCAGTGGGGTAGTAAACTCGTTAAAATTCTTATGGCTCGTCATTCAGCTACGCCGAAGTAATTACCCTATGTAAATACTGTAGCGTGGTTTGTATTTCAGTTACAGAAGAAAACAGAATTATAACAGATTTATAATTATGTAACTCATCTAAGAATGTTCACAAATAGTAAGAACCACTGACCCCCGAAGGGAAGTGTTCTCCACAGAATGCTGAAAAGTTGAAAATACAATTAAATTTAATTAAAAATAATTGAGACAAATAAACGGAATAGCAACACAACCCGCCACGGGAAAGAAGCTTCCATAATAGTACGTAGTAGTAGTATAGGGTGAACGACCTCGAGTAGAGAGAGAGAGACCGTAGTCAATCTAAACTCCAACATTCCCTTCGCTGAGAATCCAAGTTCCCCGTAGGAAAGGAGGAACAGCGAAGAAAATAGATGAATGAAGAAAGTCCAGCGATGACGATTCCCTACGGCGGCCGAATTATCGGAAGCCGAAGGAACGACTGAAGGACCAAGAGGGAGAGGCCGCACCCCATGACGTGAAACTGCGGTGGCCTAGCACTACGCCGGTGTCGTTGTCGTACACTACACACACAGCACAAACACTAAAAAGAAAACTTACTACATTTCTATACACAAATATATACATAAACATAAAGAATGTTTATATATATATATATTACAAGTATAAGAAAAAGTAAGTAAAAAGACAAAAAGCATTAATGGCTGTCAAAGAGGCGAGGGTGAAAGCGGACACGTCCGATCACCACCCGAGCCAAAGTAAAAAAAGTGAGCTAGTCACCGGTGTGAGAGGGGGGAGGGGTAGCTAGCTACCCCTCCCCTACCCCCTCGATAACTAGCGAGGGGGTAGTAAACCCTCGTTAAAATTCTAATGGCTCGTCATATCAGCTACGCCGAACATAATACCCTAATTAAATAGCGTGGTTTGTATTTCGGCTACGGAACAAATGAAATGTTAAATACTCTGAACGAACAAGATAAAACGACAGTGGAGGTCCTGTAGAGAATAGGGTTCCCCTGCTGTACGGGACCGGAAAAGCAGCCATCAAAGTAAAATAAAGTAAAGTACCGGTAAAGTGCCTACACTGCAAGGGAGTAACCTCACAGACAGAAAAGGTGGAGCGTACAGTGAAATCCTCATGTCTGGTTACGTCGGCACGTTCCGATTTATACAGTAAATCTGAATGTTCGATCTGCCAGTATTCTTAAAAGAATTTCTTGAAATGGCAGGAATAGTTACACTCAACTACCCAGCTTTAGTAAGCTTGGAAGGAGACGACTCCTTGGAGCATGAAGGTACAGTATTGCCGACTCGTGAGGGGGTGGGGACACAGCCGAAGCGGTCCAACCACCCTCATAGTAAAGAGGTGACAAATCTCTCGACTCATTCCGGCTGCTCTTTAGAGGAGTTTTCTGCCAAGGACCACAAGGTGTACAAGGGAAGCCTTTCTCATTAATACGAGTTGGAGTCTGGTAATCAGGATCTTCCAATAAGGAAGGCTCGCTACGAGGGGAAATGACAAGCTCAACTCTAAGGTCCTTCCAGGAACTAGGAGGTGCTTTCACTGTTCTAATGGGAAACATTCCTATAGGGGTGAACATCTTATCTGCAGTCTGATAGATAAAACTCACCACTCAGTGCACTTATGGAGGTGAGGGGGATCTAAACTTAACAGCCTAATCTGGTATGGCAGCATCAAGCAGATCTGGCTCGGGGAACATAGCAGCAGTAGCCAGGGGATCAGCAATAAAAACAGGTTCAATTTCATATTTACACATTACTAACACTAGGAGATAACATGTTAATGAAATTGGGGCCATCGTCCTCCGTGACAGAAACTTTAGAGGGCTCCTGACACGTAGAACTTGATGAGGAGATAATGTTCATCACCGAACCTACCTTTCATTTCTTCTCATTGCTTACCGAAGGATGAGGAGGAGAGCAATATCTCTTGACCCACATCTTCCGACAAGAACGATATCTACCCAACTAGGAGGATGACCACTCCCTGCAATACTCATATGGAGATTTCACAGAACATCTTTTTCCTCGACACAACAGATATACCGGGTAATAAAGGTTCCATAAGGTCGACCGTTACGACCTGAGTAGGAATGCATTGAATTTGACATAATCAAAAAGAATACATTAGCTCACAAATAATGAATATGCAAATGACAAGGAATGTTAAAAGACACAAGCACTATAGGTAGTAGGTTGGCCAGGGCGCCAGCCACCCGTTGAGATACTATCATGGGGCTATCTCTGGGTCGGTATACCCATTGAGAACCCTCATGAGAGTCAGACCCTGCTAGAACACAAGTCCCGACTCCTTCTGCTCTCCGACGTTGGACTTGCAGCGAAGTCTCCGTCTTCCACCCCCGAGAGCTCTTCTCAGGGTGGGTCGCGGACATCCCTCAAGTGATTGGCTGCATCTGTAGCTTAGAAGTCCTTGAAGAGGACTTCGGAAGAGTCTTGGGAGTCCTTAGGTTCCTTCCGAGGGACAAGGTAGGACTCGAGCATCGAAGGCCGGATTGTCATGTCACTCCTGACTTCCATCGGCGGTGGAGAACTCTCCATGTGAGGGGAAACTTCTTCCGAAGGTGGAAGAGAGGAAGCACCTTCCTCGCGCAGCTCTCACGGCAGAGGTGAGGTAGAAGAGTGTCTGGTGGAGGATGCAGGAGGAACAGGGCTCGATGGCCAGAGAGGAGTCAGCTTTTACCCTCAGGGAAGTGACCGCATCTGAGACTCCTCTCTTCCTCTTCAGGGGAGAAGAAGAAGCCGTGGGTCCTTGCAGTAGGTCTGCTGGAGCTGTAGGATGCTCCGAAGAGCTGGCAGACAGAGCAAGCTTGAAGGCTCGCACCACTGCTCTGACCATAGCACTGAACTACGGCTGCCGACTGACTGACGCACTGTCAGATAGATCCCCTGAAGGGAAAGGGACCGAAGGTTCCCTGCGAGGAGTCTCTGCTGTTGATGGGTCCGCCTTAGAGGAAGGCAGTTTCTAGATCCTGAACCCTTCTGCGGGGACCCCTTCCCCTTTCCCCGGCAGTAGCGCTGTAATGCGTTTGCGGGGAGGGGAATGAGGCGATGGTGACCTGTCGATTCGATGTTCCTTAAACCTAGGAGCCTGCAAAACCTGCTCATGGCCATAGCGTAAGTGCGCCAGTGAGCGCTGGTGCACTGGCGAGCGCTGGTGGGACGGAGAGCGCTAGAGGGCCGGAGAGCATTTGTGCACAGAAGAGCGCTGGCATGCAGTAAGGCGCTACACAGGATGCTAGTGTGCTGATTCCAGAGAATGGGCAGAAGGATGCTGGTGCACAGGAGAGCGCTGGCACGCACGAGGATACTGGTGCACAGTAGAGCGCTGGCGAGTTGGTGAGTGCTGGCGAGCCGGAGGATGCTGATGAGCTGGAGAGAGCTTTGGCACAGGAGAGTGCTGATGCGCAGTGGAGCACTGGTGAGCAGGGGAGCGCTGGCGCGCAAGAGAACAATGATGTACAGGAGAGCACTGTTGGTTCGGAGAGCGCTTTCGTAAAGGAGAGCACTGGCGAGCCGGACACCGAGGCTGCGTATTAGGGCGCTGATGCCTCGGGGAGCGCTGTTGCGCAGGGGACCACCGAAAGCGTTGGAGTGTAGGCTGGCGCTGACGTTCTGTTAAAGAGTGCTGGTGCCCTGCAGGGCGCTGGCGAGCGTTGGCGCATAGCTGAACCCTTAGGTAGAACATCCGGAGGATCTACAGGAGACAGGAACGGTGATGGCAAGTCAGCAGGAAGGTCGAACAGGAAAAGGGATGTGCCCTTTGGAAGGCCGAACATCCACCGATGGGGATCGCGAATGATCCGCAGAAGAGTTCAGGGCCAAAGTCCAAGGAACAGCGACAGCGTCGTCAGGAGGACCAGGGACAGGTGAAGGTCGAGGGCCAGAAGACGACTGAAGCGGAGGCTCCTCTGCAGGGGACGGCTGCGAAGACGAGGCTGAAGAGCCGAAGAGGCGCCTTTTCACCGATGATGAAGGGCCACCTTTAGTGGGCAAGCTCTGAGACAGAGATGCCCTCTATGGCCGTTGGATCAGCAAACTGACCTTGAGCAGCAGTCCTCCAAAGAGGAGTCTCAAAGAGAAAACTCCCCCAAGGGGGAAGAAACACTTGCAGGAGAGATCGAAGGATGAACAGGAACGGGAGAAACGTAGACGGCTGGAGAATCTGGAAGGGTCAAGGGCATCAGCAGCGGCCACACAAAGTTGACGAGAGAGGAAGGTCAGAAGGCGGAAGAAGAGGTCTTTTGTTTTTTTTCCTTCGAAGGAACCTTCAAAGGAGAAATATCCCGCTTGGACTTCTTCTTCCGTCATCGCCCAAACCTTTCTCACTGGGAGAGAGACCACCCCCGACACTCATTACACTTGTTACCACTATCACTCCGTTGACCACTGCAGGCGGGACAAAGGGTGTGGCAGTCAGTGTCCATGGCCGACATGAAGGTACCGCAGGGCCGGCCTTCAAGTCAGGGGCAGGTACTCATGGTCGGCAGAATTCAACACAAACACACACTATTAAAGAGAAAGCACAAACAAAAAGCATTAATGGCAGTCCAAAATATAACTTGGTGAGGATGAAGAACGGCAACGACCGTTCACCATCTGAGCCAAAAGCAAAGTGAGCTAAATCACCGGTGTGTGAGCTGGAGTGGTAGCAAGCTATCCAACTACCCCCGCTAACTAGCGGAATGGGTAGTTAACCCTCGCTAGATTTTAATCCTCATCATTTCAAGCTTAACTGAAAGTAATACCCCTAAATAAATGGCGTAGGTTTGTATTCCAGTTACGAAACAACTACCGATTTCTTTTTGATTGTCTGGCCACATAAAACGAAACCAGAAGAAACGCCATTAAATGACACATATATTTTCTGTTAAAATGTTTAAATATGTCTCTTGTTATATATTTTCTGTTAAAATTTTTAAATATTATGACTTGTTTAAATTTCGTGTCACTTCCCTCATCAAGAACGTATGTACTACGAATGCTAACATTAGCAATGTTACGCAACGTTACCAATGTCACGCTGCCATTGCTAACGTTAGCAATGCTACGCTAATATTGGCATGTGTATTTCAAAGCATTTTTCCATATAGCCTTTACATAATATATAAAAGGGTACAGAACCTAACAAACCCACCTAACCTAACGTAGAAGTTCCCTGGTCACAACCCAGGTCTTAACTCTGTACGATAGCAAGGAACGGCACTTGGGACACTGTAAACGTTGAGGTATTACATTATGTGATTTAAGGAAATTATCAACATTGGATGTCGTATCAAAAAAATCACCATGAAATTTAGCAAATGCTTTTAAGTATGGAATACTGCAGCCGTTACAAGTTTCTAAAACTTTCTCTATCGCAAAATACAAAAAAAAAAAAAAACTTCACTTGAAATAACAAAGACCTGACTAGGACAAAGGTTTCCACTGAAAAGGATTTGTTGGAAGGGGTACGAAGAGATCACTTGAAGAGATAAGGGAAGGGGTAGGGAAATATCAAACCCCACCCCCGGTGCAAACTTTCCATACGCATGGGTTCGTAATTGGTTAACGGAAAAACAACGGAGTCTAGAGAGTAAACATGAATGAACTAAAATGGGAAACTTGTCCAGAGCAAGTATTTATGTGAAATCGGGGTTTGACAAGGTAATAACAAAATGTATAAAAGTAATATAGCAAGATAAAATGGAGTATATGATAAATATTTAATGGGAATATAAAATGGGGTGATTTTATAAGGTATTGGATAATAAAAAGAGTAATTTTGAGGTCAAACGTAATATGTATACAAGGGTATTACATAAAAGGAATGGTATAGTTGTACTGGGTCAAGTCAAATGTTTGAATAAAGCAGGTGAAGTCGAATATGACAAATTCGAAGATAATTTGTATTTTTCCTAACCATACAAACCTTAGCTATTTACATTGAGTTTACCTTTGAGCGTAGCTGAAATGACGAGCCAATAGTTTTTAACGAGGGTTCATTACCCCCCGCGCTAGTTAGCGGGGGGTAGGGGAAGGGTAGCTTGCTACCCCTCCCTCCCCCACACACCGGTGATTTGCTTCACTTCACTTAGAGGTAGGACTTGACTTGGGGGCCAGGGATGGCGGGCAAATATGTGTAAATAGCTAAGGTTTGTATGATTAGGAAAAATACAAATTATCTTCGAATTTGTCATTTGTTCCGTAACCGAAATACAAACCACGCTATTTACATTGGGTGACTTACCCCTTAGGAAGGGTGGAAAGTCCCCAGCATTTCTGACTTCGGCTTTGCCCGGGGGCTCAATCCCTCAGTGAGCAGCACTTGAAAAAAGGAGCCCCTGCACCTCACAAGTTCCTTGCATCGCTAGGAACGAGTGGCCTACATAAGTAGTGTGTGGAGGAAAGTGTGACTTGTCCTATGAAGTTGACCTTGAGACCTTTAGATAGGAATCTAGGATAGGACGTTCCCAATACCACCTCGTCAAGGTATGGGGTACGCAACAGTATTAAGCTTAATACTAGGAGCACAAAGAAGCATGGGTTACCTGCAGAGGTCGAGGTCAGCTATGCGAGGACCAGGATGCTGCTTCCCCAAGAGAGGGGAGAATGAAGAAAGAAGTAAGAGTCAGACATACTCTTTCATTCACGCAGACTAAAACCGGGTAACAACGCCCTCAACCTACTGCTACTTGTCCATAAAGGAGCCTGAGGTTAAAGCAGCTGTTGTGCAGCCACCACAGGGCCGATAGAAAACGTATCGAGGCTCCTGTGGGTCACGTCTTGCAGGTAGTAGGCTGTGAAGGTCATCTGACGCTTCCAGACCCCAGCTTGAAGTACCTGCGTCACAGAGAAGTTTCTCTTGAAGGCCAGGGACGTAGCAACACCCCTGACATCGTGTGCCCTAGGGCGACGTGACGGAGGAGGATCTGGATTCAAGGCATGGTGGATAACCCTTCGAATTCAAGCTGAGATGGTGTTCCTGGTGACCCTCCTCTTAGTCCTGCCTGTGCTCACAAACAAAGCTCGCACTTGAGGACGGACCGCAGCCGTTCTCTTCAAGTAGTGCCTCAGACACCTCACTGGACATAATAGCAGCTGGTCTGGGTCGCTTGTTACAGAGCGGAGACTCGCGATCCTGAAAGAGTCGAACCGAGGATCCGGCACTCCAGGATTCTGAGTCTTGGCTACAAACTCAGGGACGAACCTGAACGTTACCTCCCCCCATCCCCTTGAATGGGCGATGTTGTACAAGAGACCATGAAGTTCACTAACCAGCTTGGCCGAAGCCAAAGCGAGTAGGAAAGCCGTCTTCCAAGACAGGTGGCGATCGGAGGCCTGGCGCAATGGTTCGAAGGGAGGTCTCTTAAGAGCCCTGAGGACCCGAACCACGTTCCAAGGAGGAGGTCTCACTTCCGACTGGGGGCAGGTAAGCTCATAGCTACGTATGAGTAGAGAGAGTTCTAGAGAGGAAGAAATATCCACGCCTTTCAGCCTGAAGGACAAGCTTAAGGCCGAGCGATAGCCTTTCACTGCCGAGACAGAAAGGCGCATTTCCTCCCGCAGATAAACGAGGAAGTCCGCTATTGCTGGAATAGTGGCATCGAGTGGAGAGATACCCCTCCCACGACACCAACCACAAAAGACTCTCCACTTCGCCTGGTAGACTCCCTCAGAGGACCTTCACAGGTGCCGAGACATTCTCTCCGCAACCTGTTGCGAAAAGCCTCTCTCCGTGAGGAGACGCTGGATAGTCTCCAGGCGTGAAGCCGAAGCGAGGCCACGGTCTTGTGAGGGACGTCGGAGTGGGGTTGTCTGAGAAGCTCGTGTCGTGGAGAAAGTTCCCTCGGGAGCTCCGTCAGGAGCTGCAGAAGGTCCGGGAACCATTCCGCGTGATGCCATAGCGGAGCTACCAGAGTCATCGAACAGTTGACCGATAGTCTGGTCCTGTTGAGCACCCTTCTCATCAGACAGAACGGTGGGAAGGCGTACACGTCGATGTTGTCCCACCGTTGCTGGAAAGCATCTTGCCAGAGTGCCTTGGGGTCCGGGACTGGGGAGCAGTACAGAGGCAGTTTGAAGTTCAACGCTGTCGCGAACAGGTCCACAGTCGGGGAACCCCACAAAGTCAGGACTTTGTTGGCTATCTGAGGATCCAAAGACCACTCGGTACTCACTATCTGCGAGGCCCTGCTCAGACTGTCGGCGAGCACATTCCTCTTGCCAGGAATGAAGCGAGCTGATAGTGTTATCAAGTGGACTTCGGTCCTCCTCAGAATCTCTACTGCAAGATGGGATAGCTGCTGCGAAAAAGTGCCTCCCTGCTTGTTGATATAAGCCACTACCGTGGTGTTGTCGCCCATCACCACCACGGAGTGACCCGCCAGGGTCCGTTGGAACTGCTGAAGAGCCAGAAAGACGGCCTTCAATTCTAGCAGGTTGATGTGCAGGCACTTTTCTGATTCTGACCAAAGGCCTGAGGCCCTCTGGTTCAGAATGTGCACCCCCCACCCTTCTTTTGACGCGTCCGAAAACAGAGTCAATTCCGGGGGGAGGACGAGAAGACTCACTCCCTTCCGCAGGTTCTCGTCGACCAGCCACCACCGCAAGTCCGTCCGTTCCAAAGATCCCATCGGGATCAGAATGTCCGGAGAATCGGATCCTTGATTCCACCGGGACTTGAGCCGCCATTGAAGGGATCTCATCCTGAGGCGGCTGTGTGGAACCAGACGGGCCAGGGAGGAGAGGTGACCTAAGAGACGCAACCACGATTGGGCGGGGAGTTCTTTTCGTCTGAGGAAGGGTTCCGCCACCCTCCTCAGTCTTGCTATCCGGTCGTCTGATGGAAAGGCTTTGTGGAGATTGGTGTCTATCAGCATGCCTAGATAAACCAGTCGTTGGGACGGCTGCAGAGAAGACTTCTCGAGGTTTACCACGATCCCCAGATCCTGGCAAAGACCTAGAAGCCTGTCTCGGTGCCGAAGAAGGGTCGACTCCGAGTCTGCTAGGATCAGCCAATCGTCCAGATAACGAAGGAGACGAATGCCGTTCCTGTGCGCCCAAGATGAAATCAGGGTGAACACTCTGGTGAACACCTGAGGAGCTGTGGAGAGACCGAAACACAGCACCTTGAACTGGTAGATCTTGTCGTCTAGGCAGAATCTTAGGTACTTCCTGGAAGACGGATGGATTGGGATCTGGAAGTACGCGTCCTTTAGATCCAGTGTGCACATGAAGTCTTGTGGTCTCACCGCAAGTCTGACTGTGTCCGCTGTCTCCATGCTGAACCGGGTTTGCTTGACAAACCCGTTCAGAGCCGAGAGGTCGATGACAGGTCTCCAGCCTCCAGACGCCTTCTTTACAAGAAAGTCGACTGAAGAAGCCTGGGGAGCCGTCGACGACCTCCTGGAGAGCACCCTTCTTTAGCATGGTCTCGACTTCGGCCTGAAGGGCCAGCCCCTTTGCCGACCCCGTGGCATAGGAGCTCAACGACACTGGATTCGCTGTCAGGGGAGGTTGAGATGTTGTGAACGGGACGCGATAGCCTTGGCCGATCACTGAGACCGTCCAAGCATCGGCCCCGTGTTGCTGCCACCTGCGGACGCAACGCTGAAGGCACCCCCTCACAGGTGGACACGCAGGGGGACTGCTACCCCTAGGAGTCTTGCCTCCCCTGGAGGACTTGCCACCCCTCTTGACCTTGGCTGGAAAGGGCTGGGGCTTAGAAACCACTTTCTTAACTGCCGGTGCCTGCTTCGGAGCCTTACGAGGCTGCTGCTGCTGTTGCGGCGGAGCTGGAGGCTTATAGGGCCGAGCTGTAAGGGCCCTATGGAGGAGGGAGTCCGTGCTAGATTTCCTCCACCTCTAAGCCGTTCGCTCCATGTCCTGTGGCTCGAACAGATTCTCCCCAAGAAGGGAAGCATGTCTGAGCCTACACACATCCACGGCGGGGACCTTCGGATGGAATCTCTCGGTCACCGCATCGCGCCGCTTCAACACCGAGTTGGCCCACAGGGTGGTGACCTGGTGCGCCAAGAACTCAATAGAGCGGGTGCCCGAGAGTAAGAAGGTCTCCAGGGCCTTCCTATTGGTCTCCTTAGACAAGTCCTCGGAGCGCAATAGGATGCCCAGAGTTCCTAGCCAAAAATCCAACCACGAAGTGGCCTGCATGGCACACTTCGCGACCTTCTCATGGCTCAGGATCTCCGACGCCGAGAACGACACCTGCCGGGCAGAGAGCTTCTCAAGGGGAACTCCCTTCGCCAGCTCCTCCACGGAGTGATGGAGAGGAAGAGCGAGACTGGACTCACCCAAGATCTCAAAATACCTCCTCTGCTGGAGACGAGGAGGAGGGATGAGTTTGTTCCCGGCAGAGGAACGACTGGAGGAGGCAAGAATCGCGAGCTGGGCGTTGGCCCTGGCACTCTTCAGACCTCGAGACCAGGGCAGAGCCGCACTGGACTTAGGGGCTTTCCGAACGTCGAACACTTTGTCCAAGATAGTGTCCTTGCCTTCTCGGACCCCGATCACGGGGTCCATGAGCCCGTTGAGTTGCCTCATCAGGCTCAGGACCTGCCAGAAGGCATGTTCAGATTCCTGCTGATCTCCTCCTTGCGGGCTGGCAGCTAAGTCTCCTGTCCCCGAAATCTCTTCCTGGGGTGAAGCGTGGACGTTCCCCCGGGGAGCCGCGGGTTCCTGGCGAATCCTCGAAGATGATTTCGGGATGGTCTTGGAGTCCTTAGATTCCCTCCTGGGAGGGATACAGGATCCCAACAAAGAGGTTCGAAGAGCCCCTTCCACACGAGACGATTCTCCTCTATGAAGAGAAGGCTCCCCCCTTGGTGCTGAGGGGAAGACTATCGCTTCACTGGACTCACCCGAGGACGGAAAAGCCTCGTCCACGGGAGAAGGAGAAAACGCTCGAGCACGGGAAGGGGCCTTCCCGACAGACCTCTTAGGAACCAACTTCGCCCTGGGGAAAGTCACCACGAAGTCCACTCCTCTCTTTCTCTTCAGCGTAGGTGAGGCTGCCGTTGGTTTGTTGCCCTGATCGGCGAGTGCTGGTTTCATTACCCTCACTAACGCCCGTATCAGAGGACCAAACCAAGTCTGTTGTTCCACGGACACAGAGTCCGAAATCCTCGCTGGAGGGAAAGGGATCGGGCGATCCTTCGGAGTGGACACCACTGGACCTGCCTGAAAAGAAAGGGGGGAAGAAAGACGCACTGACCTCTCTGAAGTGTCTTCCTTGTCCTTGTCCTGCACAACAGTCCTGCGTTTAGATGGAGGCGATCCAGAGCGCTGTCTGGGAACACGCGTTCCTGCTGCTATCACTGGCTGTGAAATTCGACGCGAACGGTGGTCGCGCGGGCGCGCAGGTGAGCGGTCACGCGGGCACGCAGGCGAGAGGTCACGCGGGCGTCCAGGCGAGTGGGCGCGAGGGCGTACAGGCGAACGAGCGCGTGGGCGAGCGAATGCGTTGGCGCGATGGCGAGGGAACGCGTTGCCGCGTGGGTGAGTGAGAACGCTCCAAAGATCGCTGGCGATGTTGGTCAGGAGACCTGTAGCGCGAGGGAGAGCGATTGCGAGCAGGCGATCGGTGGTGCGCTGGCGATCGGTGGTGCGCTGGCGAACGCTGGTGCGCAGGCGAGCGATGGCGCGTTGGCGAGCGATAGCGCGTAGGTCGCGCAGGCGAACGATCGCGCGAGGGCGAACCATGTCCTTCCAGAAACTCTGGGCGACGGCGCGTTGGAGACCGCATGCGCGCAGGCGGTAAGTCACGCGGGCGATCCGGAGATCGCCGATGTTCAGGTGATCGCTGACGCGTAGGAGAACGCTGACGAGCAGGCGATTGTAGAATCGTCTGTGAACGCTGGTGAGCAAGAGGGCAACGCGTGAAATCCTGTGAAGGAACAGTCGGCGCGGCGCGTTCACGAACAGGAACAGGAAGAGCATAGGCGCGTGGGCGAACATGTGCTTTAGAAACACGCGCTGGAGAACGCGGGCGATGTTGTGCAGGAACAAGCTGAGGATCGCGAGAGCACTCAGGAGACTGATGGCGCGCACGGTGCCCAACAGGGACTGCTGGATATTCAGAGACCACAGGGGAGCGCTGGCGAGCAAGAGGGCGATGATCCTCAGAAGAGCGCTGACGAACAGGAGAGCGCTGACGATCAGAAGAGCGCCTGTGCGCTAACACTGCAGAAGGGCGAGCAGGGGAACGCTGGCGCGCTGAGCGCTCTTCAGGAACAACAGGTTGAAGGATGTCCTCAGGAGAGCGCTGGCGAGAAGATGGGCGAACATCAGGAGAGCGCCGGCGAACAGGTGAGCGCTGACGAGCAGGAGAGCGCCTGTGCGCTAACACTGCACGTGTAAGGGAAGAATCCCTTTGCCACGAAGGGACCGTTGCCCGTCGGGTGACGAGTTCCCCAGAAGGTGAAGTTCTAGCAGGAGTAGGAGACCGATCCCCAGAGAGGTCTAAAGAAGCTGGAGCTGTAGGCTGAATACGACGAGGAGAATCCCCTTCGGAAGAAGAAGATCCAAAAAGGCGCCTCTTAACACCCTTATAAGGGGATGGGAGGCCCTTGCGACGCAGCGGACGGTGAGCCTTACGTCGAAGGCGGCCGCGAGGAAGATCATCAGGACCATCAGTCCTCCGAAGGGGAGTCTCAGTCAAGGCACTCCCCTTAGAGGGAAGCTGGACAGCAGACGAGCCCGTAGGACTCCCTTCCCCCTTCGAAGGATGTACGGAAGGGGGAAGAGAGCCGTCAGCACCAACATCCTCAACTGCACCTGCAGAGGATTGCCCCGCCCGTCGGAGGCCTCTGCCACCACGACGTCGACGATAGACAGAGGGTCTACCTCTGCTATCACCGGCGACTGCTTAACGGCGGCCCCCAACTGGACAAGGTCAATCAGGGCAACCCTGGAGGGCAAGCCCTTAAGCCCCAGGGAAGCCCAAATCTGTAAAAGATCATCATTAGACAGTGAATTATCAATAACCTCCCCCGGAGGAAGAGGGGGAACCGCCCCGCTATGGGAGGCGACGCCCTCTCCCCCCACCCAAGGTCGGGAAACAGAACTAGGGCCTGCGCTACCACTCGGCCGACTCTCCTTAGGAGCCGAACGAGGGGGAGCTTCGGAGGAGGTTTGGGCGACGAAAGAAGAGTCCCGAGAACCCTCCTCCTTCAAGGCAACCCCAGAAGGAGAACGGTCTCTCTTGGACTTCTTCTTACGCCGGCGGCCAAACCTCTCCCACTGGGAGGCAGACCACTCCCTGCACTCACTACACATATTTTCCTGATCACACCGTCGGCCTCGACACTGCGGGCAAAGGGTGTGAGGATCCGTATCCGTGGCCGACATAAAGGTACCACAAGGGCGGCCGGCAATTCCAGGGCACGTACGCATAGCAATAATATAGGTGGTCAACTTCTAACACACACACACGCTGTAGAGAAAAAGCAGAAAAAAAGATTAAAGGCTGTCAACGAGGACGATGGACAGACACGTCTGTTCATCGCCGGAGCCAAAAATGAAGTGAAGCAAATCACCGGTGTGTGGGGGGGAGGGGTAGCAAGCTACCCTTCCCCTACCCCCGCTAACTAGCGCGGGGGTAATTAACCCTCGTTAAAATCTATTGGCTCGTCATTTCAGCTACGCTAAAAGGTAAACCCAATGTAAATAGCGTGGTTTGTATTTCGGTTACGGAACAAATTTAAATTTGGCGGGTAGAGAAGAAGAAATCCTATTGGTGGAGGTGGAGTCTAAGCGCAGGGGGAGGAGATTATGCGCAGAAGGTCGAAACCTGGTATGTACAAATGAATGAACGAGATCGTCTACAACCGAACCGTAGAACGACAAAATATAAATGAAAAACACTGCTAATGTTAGCATGTTACGCTAACATTGCTCAATATTACCATATTTTTTCATCGGTTTATCCAAGAAGGTAATGTGTAGAAAAAAAAAGGCTTGTTTTACCATTATATAGTGTTTCCCCAGTATGTTTTCCCACCCAAAACCCCCAGTTCACACTGGGGGTCCCCCATTGTCGTTGATATATATATATATATATATATATATATATATATATATATATATATATATATATATATATATATATATATATATATATATATATATATATATATATATATATATATATATATATATATATATATATATATATATATATATATATATAATATATATATATATATATATATATATATATATAACATATATATATATATATATATATATATATATATATATATATATAATATATATATATATATATATATATATATATCTGAAACTATTAATTTGCGACGGGGAGTGTCATTTTCGAAGAGAGCGGAATTTTTTCTATAAAGTATTTTTTTTCCTAGGTTACATTGCCCTGTAATACAGTAGAATATTACCGGCTAACTAACCTTTTCTATCCAACAGTGGGGTGGACAGCCCCATCCATACACGATCTAGAACTCTATAAATCATATATATGAAAGAATGCACTTCAAAATACCGTCTAACTAGTACGCGGGCCATTCCCTGGGGTCCCAGTGTTATCCACAAAATTCTTGTAAACACTATACATCTTACCTGTTACTGATGCACCGTAGATTACAACCTTGTTCCCAGTGTTTCAATTTCGGTAATTGGTTTAAGGGATTAGTTCTACGTCAGCCTCCAGGTTAAGGGGTTACCTCCAGATTGAAGGTTATTTCACATCAAGACTTGTCACCAAATATTTTTTTTCACTGTAAATCAGTATTCCATACAAGGAAAAACAACACACCGTTATATATACCATTTCAACTAACTAAATATATCGTTTGGTGAAATATGTCACTTCGTTTACTGTAGACAGAAGGCAGCAACCATCAGTGAACTACAGAGTCGGACCACTAACTTGGTTGTTTACCTAAAGAGTAGAGACGTGTGTAAAGTTTTATTATTGAAGACAATAAATTGTTTTAAACGTAAAAATTAAAGAAATGCATAATTACTAAGTAATATAAAAATGACAAACATGAGCACTTTAATGTATAAATTTATTGGTGATTATGTGTATTATATTAAATTTCAAATTCACGCAGAAAACTTGCCTAAAGTATTTTTAGGCTCCGAAAGGTTAGATAAATCATTCAAGAATCAAGAGGATTATTAGGCATTCTATCTGTAAGAAAAGTGAAAGAAATAATTTCACAAGTAGCCTATCCATAAGTGTAATATTTTAATTGCAGGTATAGTGTGAATGAAATACAGTAGACATTCTCGAATAACCAATTAAAAAGTTCTAACTGGCCTCTCTTTATTTCCCAAACAATGTAAATAGCAGCTAGTGGTATTTGCCAATGTCAATATGTTTTGGTACGATTATACGATACATTAAAAATCCATCAACAGTGGCCTTCCTGTCCAGCAGTGGTGCCAGATCTGGAGATTTATCCCTAGATTTGGGGATGTGGGTGTCTGGTAGGAATATTCTGTACAAATTTATGTGAAGAAGAAACAAAGATGATTAATCTTTATATTTTCGCAATTAGTTTACTTGCAATTATTTGAAGTATAGTGAGTAATTTATACATTAGTAAAGCCTACATGATCAGAAAATATATGTTTGAAAATGGGGATTTTTGGGGTGTTTGGGGGAATTATTTTATCATAAAGTTTTGGGGTCCTGGGGATATTTAGAATAAATCATCTGGCAACACTGCAGTTTCCACTCAGTTTCCACTTTCCAGACTTTCCTCACAGTTTAATCGGTAAATATGCAACTTATGGTAATTCTATTTAATAGCTCTGACAGCAAGTTATCAAATTTTATTATTTTCACTATAAAACCAAAATTAAAGTCCAAGGTTTCGTTTGATATATAAATCTAAGCGGCGCTATTTCTAGAAGTGGTTTAAAAATCATAAATGGAGAGCGAGCTCTTATGAACAAATACAAATTATCAAAGTTAAATTTGACCTACCTGAAAGAAAAAAGTTCCTCGACTTCTTAACTATCTCAAATTCCTATTCAGACTAAGTTTTTATGGGAAAAAGGGGTAAATTATAGTTTAGGACCAAAAATGATATATATTTAAAACAGTCGTAACTTTCATCTTAGTTGTTAAATCGATCTTCTTCATGGGGCTAATGTTAATTCCTGTCTGACGTATGATACTATAAAGCTGGATTTACTTTAAACCATATATTATTTAGTTAGTGTTACCTTGCCTGGAGTGAAGCTGCTTGGGAAGCAAACAAGGTTAAGACTTTGTATCAGGTAAGGGGTGTTTTTAGAGGTAGGGCTAGCCCCCTTTATGTACATAGCTCATAGGTTAGGTTGGTAAAATTATAGTTGCGGGCGGAACAACAATTTGAACTGAAAAAAAAAATAGTTTTCCTGTCGTAAATAATGTTCTTTCACTGAATTTGACCTTCATTCCATAGGCATCAGGAACTTTATCACAAATTATTTTGGAAATCCAAAGGATAACATCTTTGGATGTATGTATAGATACATACACACACACACACACATACATAGTTAACTCCCCGTTAACACGAGTTCTGTTAACCCAATTTTTAAGTTACACAAGTTCAAATTTATTAAGATATATTGTTAACACGAAATGTCCGATGTTGCACAAATTGAATTTCCCACCTAAGAGGGAGAGAGAGAGAGAGGATCATAAGAATCTAAGCTTTCAACCAAATAAATTTTAGTTTTTAATGTAGTACCAAAAGAAGTAATATAATTTTACGAATAAATTTACATCCATATTTCTAAATGTAGATGTTTACAATTTAGCTTGTTATAGTACATCGTGGCTCTTTATTTATGAATGTGGTTTACTCTAAGATAGTATAGAATGAAAAGTTTTTGTGAGGTTAAATAAAAAGTCATGAGAATAATATTGTGATAGTATAAAATAAACTTAGTAGTTACATTTACCAATATTTATATTCAATATATTTGTCGACACCACGTACATAGGTGGCTGTGGATTGTCAGTGTAACAGCTGATTCGTCTGTTGTTGTTGTTCGTTATGCATTTCAATAAGAAACGGGTCGAGAGTTTGTTGAAGTTGACTTCTTTGTTTCAAGGATTACGTGATAGGGAGCAAAATCATATCTACAACAACATGTTAACTATATGTGAGCTAATCGTGATACCGTCAGGACCTTGAAAACAGCTGACAACAAAACCAAAATAAAAACAATCTGTAATTGCAGTTGTTGAAATCCATCTTGAGCTGACTCGGGATCCAATTCCATTAAGCTTCTATATGAAGGGATCCTTTAAGGAGTTGGCCCTCTGGGCCGAAGTCCAGACCATGCTGCAGAAGGGCGGTCTTTGAGAGGTCTTGGACGTGTGTCCAGGCTTCTACAGTCAATTCTTGCTTGTGAAAAATGCTGGAGGCTGGAGACCAGTCATAAATCTTTTGCCCCCAAACAAGTTTGTCCATGAGACTCCATTCAGGATGGAGACGGCAGGCACGGTCATCCAGGCTGTAAGACCAAGGGACTTCATGTGCTCATTGGATCTCAAGGACGCACACTTCCAGATCCCAAAAATCTATCCTCCAGCAAGTATCTCAGATTCATACACGAGAACAAAAGATATCAGTTCAAGGTCCTCTACTTTGGTCTCGCGACAGCATCTCAGGTCTTCACCAGGGTCTTTGCTGTAGTGTCATCTTGGGCTCACAAGAACAGCATTCAACTTCTCTAATATCTCGACAATTGGCTGATTCTAGCATACTCGGAGATGACCCTTCTCCATCTCCGGGACATGCTTTTAGAGTTTTGTCAGGATCTGGGGATCGTGATAAATCTCGAGAAGTCATCAATGGTTCCATCTCAGTATGATTATAGACACCAATAAGCAGAAAGTCTTTTTATCAGACAACAGAGTACTCAGGCTGAGAGAAGTGGCAAGACCCTTCCTCAGACCAGGGTTAAAAGAATACCGGGTTAGACCGTCTGTGAGTTACTGCGCACCTTCGTGACGTCATTGGTAAGTGGCTGTAGAAGAAAACGAGGTAAACAAGTTTTAGGGTCCCTATAGTAGGTGTTTCCCCCATAGCACACTTTTCTTTCTTTCGTGACCGCGGAAGATAACTTTTCCCTTAATGTTCAGGTACTTTATTACTTGAAGATTAGAAAGTCCATAATACTTTTAAATGCCCTCCTGCATTGTCGATCCGTGCCAGGTGTCTCTCACAAGGTAAAAATGATAGAACTTAGCATTTATTTTTCTTTTATTACCTACTCCAGTTTTTTCTCTTTGTTTTTATTTATTTTTTGGTTAAGGAGATAAGAGGATTCTGTTTAAAATTTATACTTTTTTAATGAAAATACAAAAAAAAAATAAAAACATTTTTTCAAGCTTTTATTTGGAAATTTACTATTTCTCTATATTTTCGTTTTTGACTTCTCTCGCAGGAGATTTTTCTGTTTAAGATTCTCATCCTAAAAAAACATGCGACACCGTACAAATAGGGAAACAACTTTTTTTTTTAGATTTACAAAAGGAATCATATAAGAAATAAGAGAGAGAGAGAGAGAGAGAGAGAGAGAGAGAGAGAGAGAGAGAGAGAGAGATTTTACATTTTGGTCTTCCTTTCTCTTTTGACTTGATCTGCAGCCATATGACTCCTCAGGACCCAGAGGATTAACGAGGATTTATCCACAGATTAACCAGGTGGATGAAGACCGCTTGGTTAAGAGAGCTTGAGTTCTTGTTGTTCTCCCGAGTAGAGTCAAATATAGACTGATGACATTTCTTAATCTGAACCCTAACCAATGCAGCCACTCAGCGACATGCGCGAGATTGTTCTTATTTTGGTCAGAAGCGGACTAGCCCGGTATTCTTTTAACCCTGCCTCAGACGGGATGATTTTCCAACCCGTCAGTAGTTACATCTCCTAGGTCACCTAACCTCCCTGCTTTGTCTTGTTCCAAACGGCCGCCTCAGGATCAGACACCTGCAATGGCAGCTGAAGTCTGAGAAGAACCAACACTCAGACTCCCCGGACTATCAAGTTCCTATTACTCAAGACCTGCTATGGTGGGTGCCAGGCCGAAACCTTTGCAAAGGGCAAGATCATCTCGTCACTCCTCCGGACTTGTTGCTGTATACAGATGCATCAAAAGAAGGATGGGGGCCCCACTTGTTGCAACACATGGTCTCAGGCATATGGTTACACATGGTCTCAGGCATATGGTTATAGTCCAAAAGGTATCAGCACATAAACCTCTTGGAAATGAGGGCAGCCTTAGTAGCTCTCCTTCACTTCAATCAATTGTTGGTGGGTCACTGTGGTGTTGATGAGCGACAACACCACAGTGGTGGCTTAGATAAACAAACAAGGCGGTAGCTTTTCGCAGCTCCTTTGCCATCTTGCAGTAGAGATTCAAAGACGGTCAGAAGAACATTCAGTGTCCCTATCAGCTCGCTTCCATCCGGGGGAAGAGGAGTGTGCTCACAGACAATGTGAGCAGAGCGACTCAGATAGTGGGCCCCGAATGGTCTTTGAATCCTCTGATACCCAACAAAGTCCTGACTTTTTGGAGTTCCCTGACAGGGGACCTGCTCCCACTGTACTGTTCACCAGTCCTGGAACTTCAGGCTCCCACTGTACTATTCACCAGTCCTGGACCCTCAGGCTGTATGGCAGGATGTATTCTTACAACGTTGGGACAACATCGACGTGTAGGCATTTCCCCCCGTTTCGTCTGATGAGAAGACTGCTCAACATCAACAAAATCAGATCAACCAACAATCTAATGATGACTCTCATAGCTCTGCTATGGCATCAATGGTACCCAGACTTCAACAGCTTCTAATAGATCTCCCGAAAGAACTTCCTCCGCGACCAGATTTACTCAAACAACCATACGCGAACATCTTTCAAAAAACTGTCCCGTCTCTTCGGTATTATGCCTGGAGACTATCCAGCATCTCTCTCTCAGAGAGGCTTTCCGCAACAAGTTGCAAAGAGGATGTCCAGCTACTTGCATAAGTCCTTTGCCTCCGTATAGCCTATCAGGCAAAATGGACAGCCTTCTGTAGTTTGTGTCGTGGAAAAAATATCTCTCTTCTCAATGCCACTATTCCAGCAATAGCGGAGTTCCTTGTATACCTTCGGGAGGAAAAACTCATATCGGTCTCGGCGGTGAAAGGCTATCACTCAGCCTTAAGCCTTGCCTTTAAACTGAAAGGAGTATATATTTCCTCTTCGTTGGAGCTTTCTTTACTCATACGGAGTTATAAGATCACCTGCCCCAATTGGAGATAAGACCTCCTCCTTTGAACGTGGTTCACGTTTTGAGATCCTTAAAAGGACGTCCTTACGAACCATTACACCATGTGTTAGCGAAGTAAGTGGGCAAGCTCCTCTCTCTGATGAAGGTTTGCATGCAACTATGGTTGCTCACCAACACCCCCAAAGTGAGATTCAGGCAGAAGCTGCTTCAATTACGCATGCGCTCTTGCTTTTACAAACGCCAGATATCGCCACAACAAGGCTCGGCAGACATAACCCTTCAGGGTTAATGCTGCAGATGGGGATGCCTGCCGAATACCGCCTCAAACCATCATGTACCCAGGGCATGAGTCGTGAGACATAACACTGTTGGGTTAATGCTACATATCTCTTATCCCTACAGGATAGAGCGCTTTTCGGAGCACCCTCATGGTGATGCCTGCCAACCGCTTGTGATCACCGCCTCTCGCCATCATGCCCATGCTCCAAGGGCACGAGTCTCCTGAGATATAATCCTTCAGGATTATTGCTTTGGACCGCTTTTCCTTACGGGATTGACAGTTCTTCAGAGCACTTACATGGTGTTGGCCTCCAAACTCTTGCTTTCTCTGCCTCATCCCGTCATATTAACAAGTTTCGTGAGACATAACCCTTCTAGGTCATTGCCTCAAGACTCTACTCCTAAAGTTATAGAATCGGCTTATGCTAACTTTCGTGAGCAAATGAGCATTCACTTTCAGGTGCGCTCTTACTGCTGACAAAAATATGATCGCTTTGCCAGCTGCATGTGCTTTTCGCTGATGCATGCATGCTCACGAACATGTTCACGATGCCACGGCTTGTGAACGATCAATTCCTTTTGAATAATGACGTAACGAATGGATGCACACATTATCCCGCAAGCGACTGTATGTGCTATCTCAGGGGCGTCCGCATACTCAAACATGTTCATGATGCTTAAGCTTGTGTATGAGCCCTTCCCTGAGTCAGGGAAGTTACGATTTGACATACCCGCATTTAGGTGAGCAAGCTACTATTACTGACAAAGGCTGTTCGCTTCGCCAGTTACACGCGATACTCTCGCGGGGGTGCACACTCTTGTGAGGAGTAGCAAGGGCTATTTACCATCATACAGAACTGACTGACGTTCCTTCGTTCGCGAAGGTCACTCATGGGTTCAGCCAATTGATGCTGCAAATTAGAACCTTGTACCAGTGCATTGTTAGCTCTTTTTCTCAGCCGATGGTGGTATCTCTTGAGGAAAGTCAGGTTCTTAAAGAACCCCTACCTTCCCATAAACCTTAGACATAGGAAGTTTGCCCTCAAATGGGCTTCTTCATCCCCGTCAGACCCTCCCTAATATCTTGGGGTCGTACGTCTTAAGTATCAAAGGTACTTAGACTCTGAAACATATCATAGCTAATTTATAGAAAAATCAGAGCTTATTCCAATTATTCCAATCAGGAACAGAGAGATTCGAGGTGCATTCACCTAATTTCTAAGGGATACCTGTCATCAGGGAGAAGGGGGCTCATTTATGAACATTTATCGATGTTTGCCAATCGAGTTCTGGCGCAATAAACCTTTCCGGCCATTTCCGGATCGTCAGCCTGCTATAAGATAGGTTGGGAGGGAAACATATACCTTCTATAGAAGTAATGTTTATGTCTGTGTTTAGAGAACTCTACTCCAAGGTAGTGGAATACCATGGGACAGAGGCTATGGCACTACCCAAGACTAGAGAACAATGGTTTGATTTTTGAGGGTCCTCCTAGAAGGGCTGCTTATCATAACTAAAGAGTTTCTTCTACCCTAACCATGAGGAAAGTAGCTACAGAAAAATTAAAATGCAGTAGTTAACCCCTTTAGTGAAATATATATATATATATATATATATATATATATATATATATATATATATATATATATATACACACACAACAAATGCAGTCGTTTCTAGTCCACTGCAGGACAGAGGGCTCAGACATGCCCTTATTCATATCTGAGGTTTAGCCAGTGTGGATTGGTGATGGTGGAAGATTTTGGTCTGATTGCTCACAGAAGACAAACCTAGTATGGGTGACCCTGACTAGTATAGCTTTGCTTGATCATGCTCAGAAAGGGATATATATATATATATATATATATATATATATATATATATATATATATATATATATATATATATACATACATA
This sequence comes from Palaemon carinicauda, assembly GCF_036898095.1. Lineage (NCBI taxonomy): Eukaryota > Metazoa > Arthropoda > Malacostraca > Decapoda > Palaemonidae > Palaemon > Palaemon carinicauda. Next base: position 21,245,742 of record NC_090763.1, on the reverse strand, counting down.
CATATGTATATATAGATAGATAGATAGATCTATTGTTATATCTATCAATGCATAGAAACCTGAATAGACTGCATATCAATTTACACCTACAGGATTAATGTGGGAACCTTTCTCGGAAAACCAAGTTTGTTAATAACTAAGTCGTTTTCCTTGTGTAGGTCATTATACCGTTCAACCGAATATCGTGGGAAAAACAAATGTATGTCAGGGTTCAGATTTTTGTCGCATCAAACAAGTTGTTTTTCCCCTTCTTTATTTCTTTTTATATATAATGTTGAATAAACTGTCAAGATGACCATCGTTTCTAATGTTTAGTTTGTTATTTCTCGTTATTAGACTTGCTGATATATATATATATATATATATATATATATATATATATATATATATATATATATATATGTATATATATATATATATATATATATATATATATATATATATATATATATCTGTATATATATATATATATATATATATATATATATATATATATATATATAATTTATATTTCCTGTCACGCAAATTGCCCATATTGATGTGTGGTAGTTAGAAAAGGGAGTGGTCGGGAACGGTTGAATCTAAGTATTTACCCGTCATTTTTGATGGGTCACGTACACTGATATATCTTGATCTTCCAGGTAGGGGGACGTTAAGGTACACAGCATGAGCTGCGTTTACCATAATTATGTCCTCTTGCTATTATTGAAATAACCGTGTGTAATCCTTTTTTATTAGACAAAAAGAATTATACAGTAAAGTAAACTTACCAAAAAAAGTCTGAATAATTTACTAATCAGTAGGCCATCCTATACAATCTGAAAAAATTTTTTTAATAACCTTCATGGACGCTCCATTTAGTCTTCTCGATAAATAAACTATTCGAAGACATCTGTAAAACTAATAATTTTATTTATAAACTTGCCAACATATATATTAACATTTATAAAAGATTTTATGGTTACAATTCATATGTCATGTTGATTATGAATGATTTATTTTTTAAGACACTTGCATCCTGTGCACATGGTGAATTTTAGAATCATACGTATATTCCTCCAGCGGTGCACTATATGCATTACTGAAAGGTGTATTATACCTAGACATTGTCTATGTAGCTTTCTTTCAGCCCTTAGCACCATCCACTCTTTATGGCCTTTTGCTCAATCTTCGTTCCTAATGCCATTTTACTGTTCAACCTCTCTGAAGATTAAAAAGTGCGACAATTTTATCCCTCTATCACTCAGCTCTGAATGATCTCCCTGGTCCTGGCTTGTTGCCCAAACACTATAAATCAAACTCATGAATTACTGAAATAGGAGAATGTGTTATTTTGAGTTTTACAAAAGATTTGTTCGTATGGAGGACTAATTATTAACAACGAAATTGGCCAAAGTTAATTATCTTTAAGTGAAATTGACTTAGAATTAAGAGATGCCCTCGTATGGACACACACACACGCACACACACACACACACACATATATATATATATATATGTGTGTGTGTGTGTGTGTGTGTATATAATTCTTATCATGTATTTATCAATTCAAAATATATATATACTGTATATATATATATATATATATATATATATATATATATATATATATATATAAATATATAAATATATATATATATATATATATATATATATATATATTTGGGCTCAAGCCATGTCGTCCTGATGGAAGGTTCCTTCAGTAGCTTCCTTTGGATATATATAACTACTAAAATATTCCAAGAGAATTAAACTAAAGGTTTTCACAGAATTCTAATTTCTGGAGCGAGTATTCTAAGAGTTATCCCTTTAGAATATCGTATATCAACAGGGGACGCATGCATTAACACGTCACATGGCCATCTGCACCCCACCTAGCGTTTACGCTTCGAGGGGGAAATGTGGGAGGTAACTGAGGTGCCGTTCCAAAGTTACTCTCCCTTCGTCACTGTTACAAACTGGCGCCATACTTGCGTGACGTCACGTCCGCCCACTTCATTCCGTTCTCAGTAGCGATAACGCCCTTTGGTTTGTTCCCTTTTATCGCTGTTTTTTGTGTGCATCCTTCAAGATGTCTCGGCCTTCTGCTTCGCCTTCTTCTGGAAAGGAGGAGTACGTGAAATGTGAAAGCCCCTTCTGCTCGGTCCGCCGCCCGGACTTTTATGGGCACAGTGCGTGTCGGACTCACGCCCCCTGTACGGCAAATAAGGGCAACCTCAAATACTGGGATCCAGTCTCCTGCCCAGTCTGCAAAGGCCTCCTTGACGAGGGGTTTGACAACCCCTCGTCCTTAGAAGCCAGGGACAATGCTCGAGAGAAACTGCGCAGGTGGGTGCGCGGTTTCCAGAAAAACGCTGCTGGACCGTTTCTCCCCAACGAGAAGATGAGGGCCATCCTTTTTCCGAAAGCGTTGGCAGATTCTGTGATCCCCCTGGATCAGATCCCCTTGGTTCAAGTGCCCGTAGAACCGGACATCAAGACTACGCTTAGCAAGTGTAGTCTAGAAGAGGTGGAGAAGGTGTCGGACGTGTCCGACGACACCGAGAGGATCCTCATGGGTGAGGATCCGGAGGAAGAAGAGGATCAGGTGGAATACCCTGATTCGGAGGGCGAGGTCGCCCCTCCACCTCCGGCAGCTCCCGTAGTGGCCGAGGAGCCAGTCCCCTCTACCTCCGCCGCACCCCAGCCCCTGCTGCCTGCCACCGAAGATGCCATCCGGGTATTGGTGGCCTTAATGGACGAGAAGCTTAGTAAGCATTCCGCCCAGATTACAAGCCGTTTCTTGGAATTAAGGCAACCGAAGAAGATCTCGGTTAAGGATCTTCCTTCCTGCTCGGAGTCTAACCCCTGGAGTTACGCCGAGCATATGCCAATCACAACTGGCAAGATTTTCATAAATGACAAGCTAGGGTCTATCCTCCCGGAAGAAGTGGAATCTTCCCTAATTTCGAAGCTTACCCGGACTGTTACGTCCGACTTAAGACCGAACCGGCCTCCAAGGAGGAGACTGAGCCCAAAGAGGTGATCTTGTTCGATCACTCAGCGGCCCAAGCTTTACTGGCAGATTGCCTGAAGAGCCACGGCTTTACTAATTCGAAAATGCCAGCTCTAAGCAAGAAGCACCTGTCTTTTCTTGCTCCCTCTTCCGCATCCTTCTCCTTTGTGGAAAGAGCCTTTCATGCGGTCATGAAGGCGGCGGAAGAAGGAAAACCCTGTCCTACCCTGGAGGAGTGTAGGCCCCTCTCCCTCGCCCTTCCCCCCGACGACAAGTTCTGGAAAGATATCCAGTACACCTTCACGGTTGGGAAGCTGGACCCTGACATAGCTGGACGTCAGTTTAACGAGGACCTCCCGAAATTGAATGACCACCTTCTTCGTCGGGAGCAAGAGACCAAGGAGAGACTGGCTGCCTCCCAGTCTCACCAGATTCAGCTCGAGGTCATGGCTGGGGACGTTAGAGTCCCAGACCTCTAAATGGTTCTTGCAAAAACCCACCTAGTGACTGTGATGAAGGACCTGTACAGCTTCATCAGGTCCAGAAGAACCTGCAGAGAGTTCGTGTTTGCCAACGCGGCAGTGAAACACGAACCCCGGAAACTCATCTCCTCCAACATCTGGGGTAAACATCTCTTTCCCTCTGACTTGGTGAAAGAGATCGTCGACAAGGCCGCCTCTGAAAATCGGAACCTTCTCAACAAATGGGGCATGTCGCGAAAGAGGAAATCCTCCCAGGACGAAGGCCCTCAGCCTAAGAGGAAATCCTCCAAATCCTCCAAACCAAGACCCCAGCAGCGTCAACAAAAACGCCAGTTTCCGGTTCCCGCTACTCCCCAAGTGGTCACTCAACCGCAGCAGACCTTTCAGTTGGTCCCCCAACCGGTGGTGTCACAATCATCGGCCTTTACCCTTGCCTACGAGCGTCAGTCAACTACCTTTCGTCCCAGAGGTAGAGGCTCAGGCAGAGACTCCTCGCGCCGCCCCTCCAGGGGCAGAGGAGGAAAGGGAGCTAGCGGCCGAGGTGGCAAGTCCTCGGGAAACCAGAAGCAATGAAGTGCTTCCGGTGGGAGGAAGACTCCGCCTCTTTCAGGATCGCTGGACCTTCGATCCTTGGGCACACAGCATCATCAAGAAGGGACTAGGTTGGAGCTGGATGCAACCACTTCCAACCTTCCACCAATTCTTCCAGCCATCAACCCCCCTCTTGGAAGAATATGTCCTGGAACTCTTGAACAAGAAAGTGATCAAGAGGGTAAAGTCCACCAGGTTCCAGGGAAGACTGTTTTGTGTTCCCAAGAAGGACTCAGACAAACTCAGAGTCATTCTAGACTTGTCCCCCCTCAACAAGTTCATTGTGAACAACAAATTCAAGATGCCAACTCTTCAACAAATAAGAGCCCTATTACCTCGCAAGGCCTACACGGTTTCAATAGACCTGGCGGATGCCTACTGGCACATCCCAATGAACCACCACGCTTCCTCCTACCTAGGATTCCGGCTCAATCGAAGAAGCTACGCCTTCAGAACCATGCCCTTCGGGCTCAACGTGGCTCCGAGAATCTTCACCAAGCTAGCAGACACGATCGTCCACCAGCTACCCCTTCAGGGCGTCCAAGTGATGGCCTACCTCGACGACTGGCTAGTCTGGTCGACTTCGCCAGAAAGGTGTTTGACAGCTTGTGGCAAAGTAACCCAATTCCTGGAACATCTGGGTTTCAAGATAAACACCAAGAAGTCTCGCCTTGATCCAGCTCAGAAGTTCTAATGGTTAGGAATCCATTGGGATCTTCAGTCACACCGCCTTTCCATTCCATTAAAGAAAAGGAAAGAAATAGCAGGGTCTGTCAGAAGACTTCTCAAATCTAAACAGATCTCAAGACGACAGATAAAACAAGTTCTCGGCTCACTACAGTTCGCCTCAGTGACAAACCCAGTGCTACGAGCACAGCTAAAGGATGCATCAGGAGTCTGGAGACGAAACGCATCCGTCGCTCGAAGAGACCTCAAGAGACCCCATACCAAACAGGCTTCGCTCCCTGCTCAGCCCGTGGTCAGAAGCAAGGACCTTGAAAAGATCCATCCCTCTCCAACCTCCACCTCCATCGCTCAACATCCACACGGACGCTTCTCTGGAGGGGTGGGGGGGCCACTCCAACCAATGACAAGTTCAAGGAACATGGTCTCCCCTATTCAAGACGTTTCACATCAACATCTTGGAGGCCATGGCGGTTCTTCTCACCCTGAATATATTATCCCCGCGTCCTTCGATACACATCCGTCTAACTCTAGACAGCTCGGTGGTAGTCAGATGTCTCAATCGTCAGGGCTCGAGATCGCCCCACCTAAATCAGGTGTTACTACCCATCTTCCGCCTAGCGGACAGGAAGAAGTGGCACCTGTCTGCAGTTCACCTACAAGGATTTCGCAACGTGACGGCGGACGCTCTATCGAGGACAAACCCCATAGAGTCGGAATGGTCCCTAGACGCAAGATCATTCTCCTTCATCTCTCGTCAAGTCCCGGAACTACAGATCGACCTCTTCGCGACGAGCAACAACAAGCAACTTCCTTGATATGTGGCCCCTTACGAGGACCCCAAAGCGGAAGCAGTGGACGCCATGTCCCTGGACTGGAACAGATAGTCCAAGATTTACCTGTTCCCCACACCCAACCTTCTGCTGAAAGTCCTCTCCAAATTGAGAACCTTCAAAGGGACAGCAGCCCTAGTGGCTCCCAAGTGGCCCCGGAGCAATTGGTTCCCCCTAGTCCTGGAGCTACAGCCCAAACTGATCCCTCTGCCGGGCCCAGTTCTCTCCCAACAGGTGCAGAAGTCGACTGTCTTCGCTTCATCAAAGAAAGTCAAGGATCTTCATCTCATGATTTTCTCTCCCTAGCCGTGAGGAAAAGGTTTGGGATCTCGAAGAAAAGTTTAGACTTCCTAGAGGAATATAAAACAAAGTCTACCAGAAGACAATATGAATCATCCTAGAAGAAGTGGGTATCCTTCGTCAAGGCAAAAAATCCTTCGGAAATCTCCATAGATTTTTGCATGTCCTACTTTATTCACCTTCATGGACAAGGCTTGGCAGCCAACACGATTTCCACTTGCAAATCGACCTTGACCAGACCACTCCTATACGCCTTCCAAATAGATTTATCCAACGAGATCTTTAATAAACTACTGAAGGCGTGTGCTAGACTCCGTCCAGCACCTCCACCGAAACCCATCACCTGGTCTCTGGATAAGGTGCTTCATTTTGCCTCTAGCATGGACAATGATTCCTGTCCTCTGAAGGACTTGACTCAGAAAGTAATCTTCCTTTTTGCTCTCGCCTCGGGAGCCAGAGTCAGTGAAATAGTGGCTTTATCAAGAGAAGAGGGCCAGATACAGTTTGCCGACACGGGGGAACTTACCCTCTTCCCCGATCTCACGTTTCTCGCTAAAAATTAACTTCCCACCAAAAGATGGGGCCCTTTGAGAATCTGCCCCCTGAAAAAAGATGTCTCTCTATGCCCTGTGGAGAGTCTTAAGGTCTATCTTCGAAGAACTTCTGACTTTGGTCGAGGACAGCTTTTCAAAGGAGAAAGGTCGGGCAGCGACCTGTCACTAAGACAACTTAGAGCGAAAATCACCTACATCATTCGCAGAGCGGATCCTGACAGTACACCCGCAGGTCACGATCCCAGGAAAGTCGCCTCTTTCCTAAATTTCTTCCAAGGAATGGACTTCGAAAGCCTCCGATCCTTCACAGGCTGGAAGTCCCCTAGAGTGTTTTTCAAACACTATTCGAAGCAGGTGCAAGAAGTTAAGAGATTTGTGGTGCCAGCAGGTAGCGTGATGAAACCTGCTGTTTAGTACTGCGTAGGACAGTGAGTTTTTTTTTCGGGACTTTAACTCAAACGGGTGCCTGTGTTGACCCTAGTGTGATACATAGTGATTTCAAGGCACACTTAGTGTCACTAATGGACTGTCCTTTACCAAGGTGAAACGACATAGATTCGTACACGTGTGCCACATGTTCTCGAACATAAAGTGTATCTTGACTTAAAAGACTGACGTTCCTCGGGAACTAGTGATTACAGAAATGATTGTTTCCCTTTCAGATTCTGCACCACCAGCTTTTACCCTATCTATGTCTATTATTGTATTTTATTATTGTACACAAATTTTCATATTTCCATGCAAATTTCAAATAAAATATTTATTTTATTTACAACATGCGTCTCTTTCGCTCCTAATTTTATATGAAAATATATTGCTGTTCGCATTTGACTGAACCTATTCTAGAGTTATTATGATTAGTATACCTACTATCTCTTATGTACTCACCTAATGGTATAAATTTGTTCCTACACAAATACCCTTCTGTTCTGTCTTGAGACCGGCACGATTTCTTAATCCAGGTGAGTCTTTCTTCGTCAGATTACTTCGAGATGTTCCTCTTGTCCTACTAGGACCTTCCTCGCCAGGGGGGCGGGACGCCAGGTCATTGTAATGCCTCTGGTAGTGACATTTAACGGAGATGTCACGGTCTCTTTGGTCACCAGACCACGGAACGTTTATTCGGAGTACCAGGCACTTGAATTGGGAACAAATCCACGATACATTAATTCTCTAGTACACTTCCATCAGGACGACATGGCTTGAGCCCAAAAAACGGATTTTGAGCGAAGCAAAAAATTAATTTTTGGGAGAGATGGCCATGTCGTCCTGATGGACCCGCCCAACTGTTCCAGTTCAGCCTACTAGGCCCCTCCCTGCTGTACTGTATCGCGGAGGCTGGTTATAGCTAGAACGGAATGAAGTGGGCGGACGTGACGTCACGCAAGTATGGCGCCGGTTTGTTTACGTTGCGAGTATCGTAACAGTGACGAAGGGAGAGTAACTTTGGAACGGCACCTCAGTTACCTCCCACATTTCCCCCTCGAAGCATAAACGCTAGGTGGGGTGCAGATGGCCATGTGAGTGTTAATGCATGCGTCCCCCTGTTGATATACAATATTCTAAAGGGATAACCCTTAGAATACTCGCTCCAGAAGTTAGAATTCTGTGAAAACCTTTAGTTTAATTCTCTTGGAATATTTTAGTAGTTATATATATCCAAAGGAAGCTATTGAAGGAACCTTCCATCAGGACGACATGGCCATCTCACCCAAAAATAGATTTTTCGCTTCGCTCAAAATCCGTTATATATATAATTCTTATCATGTATCTATCAATTCAAAATGGAATACAGTACAATAGTGTATTCTAGGTCATTATTTGTGGACCGCAGGAATTAATTGATAAAGACAGTAATTAGCATGATGTTCATTCATTACTTATGCCCATGGTCTGTAGTTACGTAAACCATGACAACGTTTTGGCTAGACACAGCGAAAGGAAGAAAAAAAAGCGATATTATTAATCCTTTATTTTTAAAGTCTTGGTTGATTATAAAATCAATCCAGTCAAGTTTTCGGATTAAAACTTACAAAAACTTAAAACAGCATATAACTTATATTTCTTTTGATTAAACAGATAGGAATCTATCGATCCCAGATCACTACGCTATCGAAACTTAAAATCTATCAATCAATTAGATCCTAGACTACTTCGTCCTCCACGTCCTCTGATTTCTTATCGTCGCAGAACGTTAGACCGTCCCCGACGCAGGCGGCGTAGGCGAGGGCGTGAGCGATGTAGTTCTGTTCGTAGACGCCCGTGAAGAGGTGTGAGTGGGGACCCGTCACCCATAGGCCTACGTCCTCTCCTGAGTGATAGGAAGAGCTTTGGGGCACGGCTGCCATTTGGCGGTAATTTGAGTCAGCTGAAATGAAGCATTTTAATGTTAGCATACTTGAAAGACAAAGGAGGTATATACATTTATATATACTTATATATATATATATATATATATATATATATATATACATATATATATTTATATATATATATATATATATATATATATATATATATATATATA
>NC_090763.1:21214276-21229276 GCF_036898095.1 Palaemon carinicauda | reverse complement strand
CTGCCATATTAGATGCTTATAGTGTTACAGCAGAAGGGTATAGACAAATCTTCAGACAAACTTTGAAGAACCAAGCTCAAACCTATCTAGAGTTTTTCACATTGAAGTTGAAGCAGTTTAATAAATGGATAGACAAGGAACAAATAACTACTTTAGAACAATTAAAGAATTTAATAGTTTTAGAAGAATTCCTGAGGCGTATTCCAGCTAATGTGGCAATGTTTATTAGAGAAAAACAAGAAAAAGATGGCAAAAGGGCTGCTCTATTAGCTGATGATTACCATCTCATTCATAAACTTAAACCACATTCGTCCTCACCTTCATCTTCCCCCCAGGTTTGTACTTTTTGTAAGAAAGAAGGTCATCATATTAAAGACTGTCCTAGTCCCAAATGCAAAACATCTCATGGTAAGGCTTCTCCTAATGCTTTTTCACAAGGACCCAAATCGGGGAATACTGCAAATAAAACGACTCTTCACTGTGCTCAACCTCTATCAGACTTTACAGCATTTACATATCCTGGTAAAGTAAATGATATTCCCGTGCAAATTTTGAGAAATACAGGGTCCTCTCAAACTATCATTAGCTCAAAGTTAAAAGATTTAGCTAAACCAACAGATCAGTATGTAACTGTGTCAGATTTGACTTGTCAAAAGGTTTTACCTATTGTACAGATTTCTCTTGATTGTCCTTATTTTAAAGGTTCAACTAATGTCGCCTTGTTGGATTCTGACCTGCCTTGCAAGAACATAGACATGATACTTGGTAATGACTTGGCTCAAACTAACGGTACTCCTAGTCTTATCATTACCCAGCCTGAAGTAGTGATCGAAAAAGCTTGCAAAGAGTTTTCTCCGGTGGTAGAGCTTCTCTGCCAAGTAGTCACCAGGTCTACAACCTCAACTTCTAGAGACACTGAACACACAGGTAAGGTGGATCAAAGTACCTTAGGTGAAAAAGTCCTTGCTGATCTTGTTGATATTCCCTCAGATGAATTTGTAGAGTATCAAAGGTCTGATGATAGTTTGAAAGAATACTTTGATAAAGTAAAAGATGACGTTGATGAAAGTAAGTTACCATATTTTTATCTTGATAATAACATCCTTATGAGACGTTATAGACCTTTGAAGATTGCAGGACAAAATTCCTGGCATGATAGTTACCAGCTTGTAGTTCCTTCTAATCTTCGTGCAGCCTTATTGGATCTTGCTCATTCAGCAGAGTCTCATCTAGGCATTTCCAAAACCTATAAGCGTTTGCTGGACGATTACTACTGGCCTGGTATGAAAGCTGATGTAAAGCACCACATAGAATCTTGCCATCCCTGCCAGGTAACTGGTAAACCAAATCAGAAAATACCTCCAGCACCATTAGTTCCTATTACAGTACCTAATTCTCCTTTTGAAAGGGTAATTGTAGATTGTGTTGGTCCACTTCCCAAAACTAAGAAACAAAATGAGTACATTTTAACCTTGTTGTGTCCAACTACTAGATTTCCTTTAGCCGTACCTATAAAAAACATATCTGCTAGAACAATTATTGTTAATCTTCTTAAAATATTCACCATTTTTGGTTTTCCAAAAGAGCTTCAGTGTGATCAGGGGACAAACTTCACTAGTGATTTGTTTAAGCAAACTTTAAAGCAGTTAAACATCTCCCATATTTTTGCTTCAGCTTATCACCCTCAGACTAATGGAGCCCTCGAACGAGTACACCAGACCATTAAAAACCTCCTGCGCAAGTACATTTGTGAAACTGGACGAGACTGGGATGAAGACCTGGATCTGCTTATGTATGTACTTAGGAGTACACCTAATGAATCTACTGGAATTTCTCCCTTCGAGATGATGTTCGGCCGCAGACCTAGGACAAACCTTAGTATGGTAAAAGAAAACATCCTAAGAGGTACTTACAAAGACCAGCAAGTAAGTATTCCGCAATACCTTCAAAGTCTTAAGGTTAAATTTGACCATGTTTATGAATTTGCCAATCTGAATTTAACTAACAGTCAGATTCGAATGAAAAACCATTACGATAAAAAGGCCAAAATTAGAACTTTCAAAGTAGATGATGTACTTGTATATCAACCAGTTCCAGGAGCTCCATTGAGAGAAAAATTTATGGGTCCGTATAAAATCACTAAAAGGGTCTCTAAAACAACTTATGCAATTGAAACACCAGATAAAAGGAAGCCTAGCCAGTTAGTGCACATTAATCTTATAAAACCATACCAATCTGCAAAGATTTCTCCACAGGTAATTCACCTGATAAGTAGAGAGACTGATCACTCCACTCACAACTCGAGGATAACTACTCCCATCGAGACTTCTCCTACCCCGAAAAACATAGTACCCGAGGCAGTTGATAATGTTAAACTTTTAGCTCCTCTTGAGCCAGACGGAGAAGAAACTTTGGCTCATAATCATATTTTGTCATGGAAAGATGCTAGTAATTCACAGATTCTTTCTTTGCTTTCACAGTATCTTGGTCATCTTCCTAAGGTGGAAAGGGAAGAATTAGAGGCTGTTCTGAAGTCTTATCCTGCAATATGTTCAGACACTCCTGGTTGCTGTACCTTGGTGCAACATGATATTGTGCTAGAACCAAACGCCAATCCCGTTCGTCAACCTTTTTATCTGGTGTCCCATCGTTTATTACCAGCCTTGAAGGCTGAGGTTGAGTATTTACTAAAACTAGATTTGGCTGCACCAAGTAAGTCTCCCTGGGCATCGCCTTGTATTTTAGTAAAAAAGCCTAACAAAGCCTAACAATTCCTATCGTATGTGTACGGATTATAGAAGGGTTAATTCTGTAACGGTCAAGGATGCTTATCCATTACCTAGAATTGCGGATATTATTGACTCTGAGTAATTCTAAATACCTTACCCAGATTGATCTCTTGAAGGGTTATTATCAAATTAAATTAACAGATAGGACAAGAGAGATATCAGCCTTTATAACACCTTTTGGTCTCTTTGAATACAGAGTTTTGCCATTTGGGATGACTAATGCTCCAGCTACATTCCAAAGGATGGTCCATGAAGTTACACGTGGTTTGGAGGGTGTGTATGTCTATTTGGATGACATCGTAATTGCTAGTATCTCCTGGGACGAACATCTCAAGATCTTAAAAGAACTCTTCAAAAGACTCCTCGAAGCTAACCTAGTTATTAATTTAGCCAAGAGTTCATTTGGTAAGGCAAAAGTTACATACCTAGGACATGTCATTGGCAGTGGCTCCATATTACCCAAGGATACTAATGTAAAGGCTATAACTTCATTCCCCACTCCTAGTGATAAAAAAGAACTCAAAACTTTCTTAGGTATGGTGTCATATTATTCAAAGTTTTGTCCTAATTTTTCCATCATAACTTCTCCTCTACATGTCTTGACATCCAGCAAAGTAAGGTTTCACTGGACACAGGATCACGATAAGGCCTTCCGGCAGCTAAAGTTATTCATGACTTCATCTCCTTTGTTGCAAGCTCCTAATCTTATTAAACCTTTTTTTATACAGGTCGATGCTTGCAATACTGGATTTGGTGGTGTCCTACTGCAAGAAATCAATGGGACCAGTACTTTTCCTCCTTTGTTGGAACACCTGCTGCCAGTATCTTATTACTCGGGAGCGTTCAAAGGCGCTCAACTAGGATGGCCTACCATCGAGAAAGAATTATATAGTCTTGTTGCAACTGTCCTTCATTTTCGTCCATATCTGGAAGGTGCTGCACGTGTCTTCATTTACACCGACCACAAACCCCTTACCTTCCTCGAAAGGGCAAAGCTTAACAACAAGAAACTTCTTCGATGGTCATACATCTTGTCGTCTTACAACATTGAGATCCACAGCATTCGAGGATCAAACAACACCATCGCCGACGCATTATCACGTCTTGGACAGAAAACCACAATTCACTAAATTTGTCAATAAGATTGTCATAATTTCATTCCTAACAGGGGGGAACTATAATAACCCTCCTATCATTATTTAGCATTTCTAATTACACCTATTATTGTGTATAACTTTAGCGCCATCTATTGATTGCTGATCGTAGCGGACAGCATGAATGAAATTACCTTTTGTTATTTTTACGTATGTAATCCTTGGAAATGTTTACTTCCAAGCTCTTTCAAGTTAATACTTTTGAGTTCGTTATCCGGTGGCTAATTCTTCACTTGTTTCTAGTGTTTATTAAGTGATTATTTGTTATTATTTTGTTATATATTTATACGTGATTTAAAATAAGTAAAGTCTTTGTTTAATTTCAACTTAAATTTGATCATTCTCCTAATATATCTACTGTACCTACATGAAGTGTTGCCCTCATTACTGAGAATTTATGAAATAGTCAAGTGGAAAGCTGAAGTTGTGACAAATTGGGGGCCTGTGTCCGGGATGTAGTTACGTATGTGTTACGCTTACGCTCGATCTTGACGGATTGTGAAATTAATTTTGTTGTTTCTCTAAAATGATGGATAACATGTGTAGTGTATTAGTGATATTTTGCTAATTTATAACTGACCACCACCGGATAGTGTTCTCCAGCGCGCTCACACTTTCACCTAGAGAATGTCGTGTTGCTACACGTCATCTTAAGCATACATCGAGATTTTGGAGGACGTGCAGGCAGGGTAATGGCATCCTAGAATTCGTCATTCTTTTAACCCTCGACTCTGTTGACTACCATCGCTTAGCGATATCTTCATAGTCGCCCCAACTTCTCGAGGTGCTTCGAGGCATTCAAAACCTCATCATATGGAATTGAAAGATTCCTTCCTTAGGAACTTCTGCTCCTCTTACTCAGGGTACGACCTTCGCTCTTTCAAGGATTTCGGCTGGATATTGTTACGACCACGTGGTCAAGAACTTCGTTCCACCTCGATGGATATTTAAAGGTTTATTCCTTGTTCAGGTAACTGTTGGTACTTCCAATTATTTACTTCATTAAAAATATTTTATTCAAGATTATTAGTGGTTTTGCATTATTGGTGAACCAAGTTTTCTGATTGGCATGGATTATTAAAGCCGTGTTCATTTAAGTGAATTTCTGTACATTGTAGGACTTAAGGATTAAGGAAATTCCTCTGGTTTGTGAGTGCCTTCGCACCATAAATCCATGAATGCCCTGACTGTTTTAAGTCTTAAAGCTTGTGTATAGTAGTAATATAATTTCCAGTGATATTTTCCATTTTATCAGTATTGAGAGATGCCTTTTGATCTTGAGAAATTTTTAGGTGCACCCAGGGAGCACCTAAATACACTACAGGAAGCTAAAAAGGACCAGCTTCGCCAAATAGCTGTAAGGGCTAGAATATCTGTAGGTCATGCTGTGGTGAAAGCTGAACTATTGGGAAAGATATTAGATTTCCTGATAAATAGTGGTAACATAACTGAAGAAGAGGCTATTCCCTTAAGGCCTTTAACACTTGAACGAGGTGCTGCTCGTACTGTTACTATAACTGAAGACCCAGAGATAGTGAAATTGAAACTCCAACTTGAACTGCAGCAGGTAACAGTAGAGGCTGAACAAAAAAGGCTAGAAGCTGAACAAAAAAGGCTTGAAGCTGCAAATGTCGCAGTAGAAACTGAGCAAAGAAGACTTGAAATAGAACGTAAAGAAAGAGTTCTGTTGGAAAAGGAACTATCAGCCATAAGAATAGAAGAAAGGTTGGCAGAAAAACAGTTACCCGATGCTTTTGACCTTAGTAAAGCACGCAAACTCCTGCCTGTCTTCGATGAAAAAGATCCTGATGTTTTTTTCATTACTTTTGAAAACACTGCAACGTCTCTCTACTGGCCAAGAGACCAATATGTTCTCTTAATCAGAAACTCCTTCAAAGGAAGAGCTGCTTATGTGGCATCACAACTTGTCCAAGAAAGGGATTATGAAGTCTTTAAAACTGCCATATTAGATGCTTATAGTGTTACAGCAGAAGGGTATAGACAAATCTTCAGACAAACTTTGAAGAACCAAGCTCAAACCTATCTAGAGTTTTTCACATTGAAGTTGAAGCAGTTTAATAAATGGATAGACAAGGAACAAATAACTACTTTAGAACAATTAAAGAATTTAATAGTTTTAGAAGAATTCCTGAGGCGTATTCCAGCTAATGTGGCAATGTTTATTAGAGAAAAACAAGAAAAAGATGGCAAAAGGGCTGCTCTATTAGCTGATGATTACCATCTCATTCATAAACTTAAACCACATTCGTCCTCACCTTCATCTTCCCCCCAGGTTTGTACTTTTTGTAAGAAAGAAGGTCATCATATTAAAGACTGTCCTAGTCCCAAATGCAAAACATCTCATGGTAAGGCTTCTCCTAATGCTTTTTCACAAGGACCCAAATCGGGGAATACTGCAAATAAAACGACTCTTCACTGTGCTCAACCTCTATCAGACTTTACAGCATTTACATATCCTGGTAAAGTAAATGATATTCCCGTGCAAATTTTGAGAAATACAGGGTCCTCTCAAACTATCATTAGCTCAAAGTTAAAAGATTTAGCTAAACCAACAGATCAGTATGTAACTGTGTCAGATTTGACTTGTCAAAAGGTTTTACCTATTGTACAGATTTCTCTTGATTGTCCTTATTTTAAAGGTTCAACTAATGTCGCCTTGTTGGATTCTGACCTGCCTTGCAAGAACATAGACATGATACTTGGTAATGACTTGGCTCAAACTAACGGTACTCCTAGTCTTATCATTACCCAGCCTGAAGTAGTGATCGAAAAAGCTTGCAAAGAGTTTTCTCCGGTGGTAGAGCTTCTCTGCCAAGTAGTCACCAGGTCTACAACCTCAACTTCTAGAGACACTGAACACACAGGTAAGGTGGATCAAAGTACCTTAGGTGAAAAAGTCCTTGCTGATCTTGTTGATATTCCCTCAGATGAATTTGTAGAGTATCAAAGGTCTGATGATAGTTTGAAAGAATACTTTGATAAAGTAAAAGATGACGTTGATGAAAGTAAGTTACCATATTTTTATCTTGATAATAACATCCTTATGAGACGTTATAGACCTTTGAAGATTGCAGGACAAAATTCCTGGCATGATAGTTACCAGCTTGTAGTTCCTTCTAATCTTCGTGCAGCCTTATTGGATCTTGCTCATTCAGCAGAGTCTCATCTAGGCATTTCCAAAACCTATAAGCGTTTGCTGGACGATTACTACTGGCCTGGTATGAAAGCTGATGTAAAGCACCACATAGAATCTTGCCATCCCTGCCAGGTAACTGGTAAACCAAATCAGAAAATACCTCCAGCACCATTAGTTCCTATTACAGTACCTAATTCTCCTTTTGAAAGGGTAATTGTAGATTGTGTTGGTCCACTTCCCAAAACTAAGAAACAAAATGAGTACATTTTAACCTTGTTGTGTCCAACTACTAGATTTCCTTTAGCCGTACCTATAAAAAACATATCTGCTAGAACAATTATTGTTAATCTTCTTAAAATATTCACCATTTTTGGTTTTCCAAAAGAGCTTCAGTGTGATCAGGGGACAAACTTCACTAGTGATTTGTTTAAGCAAACTTTAAAGCAGTTAAACATCTCCCATATTTTTGCTTCAGCTTATCACCCTCAGACTAATGGAGCCCTCGAACGAGTACACCAGACCATTAAAAACCTCCTGCGCAAGTACATTTGTGAAACTGGACGAGACTGGGATGAAGACCTGGATCTGCTTATGTATGTACTTAGGAGTACACCTAATGAATCTACTGGAATTTCTCCCTTCGAGATGATGTTCGGCCGCAGACCTAGGACAAACCTTAGTATGGTAAAAGAAAACATCCTAAGAGGTACTTACAAAGACCAGCAAGTAAGTATTCCGCAATACCTTCAAAGTCTTAAGGTTAAATTTGACCATGTTTATGAATTTGCCAATCTGAATTTAACTAACAGTCAGATTCGAATGAAAAACCATTACGATAAAAAGGCCAAAATTAGAACTTTCAAAGTAGATGATGTACTTGTATATCAACCAGTTCCAGGAGCTCCATTGAGAGAAAAATTTATGGGTCCGTATAAAATCACTAAAAGGGTCTCTAAAACAACTTATGCAATTGAAACACCAGATAAAAGGAAGCCTAGCCAGTTAGTGCACATTAATCTTATAAAACCATACCAATCTGCAAAGATTTCTCCACAGGTAATTCACCTGATAAGTAGAGAGACTGATCACTCCACTCACAACTCGAGGATAACTACTCCCATCGAGACTTCTCCTACCCCGAAAAACATAGTACCCGAGGCAGTTGATAATGTTAAACTTTTAGCTCCTCTTGAGCCAGACGGAGAAGAAACTTTGGCTCATAATCATATTTTGTCATGGAAAGATGCTAGTAATTCACAGATTCTTTCTTTGCTTTCACAGTATCTTGGTCATCTTCCTAAGGTGGAAAGGGAAGAATTAGAGGCTGTTCTGAAGTCTTATCCTGCAATATGTTCAGACACTCCTGGTTGCTGTACCTTGGTGCAACATGATATTGTGCTAGAACCAAACGCCAATCCCGTTCGTCAACCTTTTTATCTGGTGTCCCATCGTTTATTACCAGCCTTGAAGGCTGAGGTTGAGTATTTACTAAAACTAGATTTGGCTGCACCAAGTAAGTCTCCCTGGGCATCGCCTTGTATTTTAGTAAAAAAGCCTAACAAAGCCTAACAATTCCTATCGTATGTGTACGGATTATAGAAGGGTTAATTCTGTAACGGTCAAGGATGCTTATCCATTACCTAGAATTGCGGATATTATTGACTCTGAGTAATTCTAAATACCTTACCCAGATTGATCTCTTGAAGGGTTATTATCAAATTAAATTAACAGATAGGACAAGAGAGATATCAGCCTTTATAACACCTTTTGGTCTCTTTGAATACAGAGTTTTGCCATTTGGGATGACTAATGCTCCAGCTACATTCCAAAGGATGGTCCATGAAGTTACACGTGGTTTGGAGGGTGTGTATGTCTATTTGGATGACATCGTAATTGCTAGTATCTCCTGGGACGAACATCTCAAGATCTTAAAAGAACTCTTCAAAAGACTCCTCGAAGCTAACCTAGTTATTAATTTAGCCAAGAGTTCATTTGGTAAGGCAAAAGTTACATACCTAGGACATGTCATTGGCAGTGGCTCCATATTACCCAAGGATACTAATGTAAAGGCTATAACTTCATTCCCCACTCCTAGTGATAAAAAAGAACTCAAAACTTTCTTAGGTATGGTGTCATATTATTCAAAGTTTTGTCCTAATTTTTCCATCATAACTTCTCCTCTACATGTCTTGACATCCAGCAAAGTAAGGTTTCACTGGACACAGGATCACGATAAGGCCTTCCGGCAGCTAAAGTTATTCATGACTTCATCTCCTTTGTTGCAAGCTCCTAATCTTATTAAACCTTTTTTTATACAGGTCGATGCTTGCAATACTGGATTTGGTGGTGTCCTACTGCAAGAAATCAATGGGACCAGTACTTTTCCTCCTTTGTTGGAACACCTGCTGCCAGTATCTTATTACTCGGGAGCGTTCAAAGGCGCTCAACTAGGATGGCCTACCATCGAGAAAGAATTATATAGTCTTGTTGCAACTGTCCTTCATTTTCGTCCATATCTGGAAGGTGCTGCACGTGTCTTCATTTACACCGACCACAAACCCCTTACCTTCCTCGAAAGGGCAAAGCTTAACAACAAGAAACTTCTTCGATGGTCATACATCTTGTCGTCTTACAACATTGAGATCCACAGCATTCGAGGATCAAACAACACCATCGCCGACGCATTATCACGTCTTGGACAGAAAACCACAATTCACTAAATTTGTCAATAAGATTGTCATAATTTCATTCCTAACAGGGGGGAACTATAATAACCCTCCTATCATTATTTAGCATTTCTAATTACACCTATTATTGTGTATAACTTTAGCGCCATCTATTGATTGCTGATCGTAGCGGACAGCATGAATGAAATTACCTTTTGTTATTTTTACGTATGTAATCCTTGGAAATGTTTACTTCCAAGCTCTTTCAAGTTAATACTTTTGAGTTCGTTATCCGGTGGCTAATTCTTCACTTGTTTCTAGTGTTTATTAAGTGATTATTTGTTATTATTTTGTTATATATTTATACGTGATTTAAAATAAGTAAAGTCTTTGTTTAATTTCAACTTCAATTTGATCATTCTCCTAATATATCTACTGTACCTACATGAAGTGTTGCCCTCATTACTGAGAATTTATGAAATAGTCAAGTGGAAAGCTGAAGTTGTGACTATATATATATATATATATATATATATATATATATATATATATATATATATATATATATATATGTATGTATATATGTATGTATGTATGTATGTATGTATGTATGTATGTATGTATGTATGTATATATATATATATATATATATATATATATATATATATATATATATATATATATATATATATATATATATATATATATATTATGCACTGTTTCATAATATCAGCAGTCATGGTAAGCTGTAAATAAATACCTTAACTGAGAAGTAAGTGTAACTCCATCTTTAATTGGCAATTCTGATAATTTCAAAACATAAGACAACAATTCAAATAATGTGTAATCCAAAGATAAGTGTTCAAAAACATCCATGAAATTCCCTTGAATAATATTTCCAGAAATTCCCTCTCCCTCTTTCTCATCAATATCAGAAGTCTTTAGTTCATTATTGATAAGAAGGATGGGCCTGCCTCCCAGTGCACAACTTCTCTATCCTGTGATGGATGGATGAGAGGCATACTCTTAGGTCATCTTCCACATGTATCTGAGCCCTGTACTTGGTTTTCATGGCTGTCAGAGCTGAGAAAGATGCCTTGCACAGATAAGTTGTGGGAAATGGAAGCAAAACCTTCGAAGCTGCAGCAAATAGTTCAGGATAATCCTCTTTAATAGAAGCCCAACAGTCTATATGTGCACTTTGATGGAATCTGATCCTCTGGCTCCCATCGCATGGCAGCTCCAACAGTTTTTCCTCTGTCTTTGCACTGAGATCACGTGCTGATGAACTGGTCACAAAAGGAGTCCGAACCTGACGACCGCTGGATGTACACTGCTTGTGGTTGACATTCTACCAGTGTTGCCAGATGGCTCTCACAGAAATCGGCTGCATCCACCGTTGAATTCATTAAATTTTGCAGACCCCTTGTCAAAGTGCCATGGACCCCACTTTGATAACCCCTGCCTTACATTACTGTAGGTCTGCTTTTAGTGTATTTGCTCTGGAAAATTCTGGCTCACTTTTCAGTGAATTTGGTCACTAAATGGTATTAATTTTAAAATCTCACATGTTCAATGTACAATGTAAATTATGGTAGAGCTTACCAGAGCTGCTATAGAACCTTTAACTTTGCTATTTGTGTTCTCACTGTTTCTCAGGTAGTGTTCAGTCTGCCTAATCTTCCTACTCCAAAATCAAACCATTGTTCTCTAGTCTTGGGTAGTGCCATAGCCTCTGTACCATGGTCTTCCACGGTCTTGTGGTTGAGTTCTCTTGCTTGAGGGTACGCTCTGTAATGCTATTCTGTCTTATTTCTCTTCTTGTTTTGAATTTTTTTATAGTTTATATATTAAAGATATATTCTGTTGCTGTTACTGTTCTTTAAATATTTTAATTTAATTGTTTATTCTCTTGTAGCAGAGTTATTTCATTGTTTGCTCTCCTCACTGGGCTGTTTTTCCCTGTTTGACCCCTTGGGCTTATAGCATCCTGCTTCTCCAACTTGGGTTGTAGATTGGCTATTAATGATAATTAATGATAATTTTGCCTAAAATTTCACAACAAACAAGTGATTCACAGATCCTGGAAGCTGTATGTGTAACTATGCTTTACACTGTAAGCATTAGGCCTACCATACTATCTTGTAGACATATGGCTTGGTAAATGCAAAGTGGAACACACCAAAGGGAGGTGCTCCCTGGCTGAACATCATTCTTTTGGGTGATCTTGCATTCTATGGCCCAATTAGCAGCCCGGATACATAGATTGTAATGTTTGGATTTGTTGACTCTCCTCTGTCAGCTAATAAGCAACACTGACAATACTATCTCAGAACAGTGTATTTTCTTTCATGCGGGCTCTTGTTCATCCATGCTTTTTTTGTGATATTTATTTTACAATGTGTTTTAAAGTAGTTTTTTATCATATTATTGTGGTTTTTCAATTTGCTATGGTCAAAAACTATCATGTTATCATTAAAATAATTAGGATAATTTTTTATTTGTTTTTTATTTTTGGCAAAATTCAGAAACATGACTAGCCAGAAAAAGTTGGCAGAAAGTGAATTCGTGAAAAGCAAATCCGCGAAAAGTGTGGTGATAACTGTATAGACACCTTTATATGGTTATTTTTTACATCATCTGACACAAAGTAACCAACTAATATCAGCTTTCATTAGAGAGTATGGTGTTGAGTCACTCAAAGAGACCATACAGATAGGCAGAGAATTATATTTCTAAATATTGCACAAACCTCTTTACCAAGTCACTCAGCAGGTCAGATAGACAAGCAGAGAATTACATTTCCAGATGTGCACAGTCTGTTTTGTCATCTTTTACAGACATGCATATGACTTGCTTTGTTTTCATCTGCATATTGGAAATCTTTCTAGTTTCTTGGTTGTACAGTATTTGAATCTACCATCCTAAGCCACCTTCCCCATGTCAGTCGTACGGTGACTTTCAGCCTGTCTAGCTAGTATATACGAAACTCAAGTCGAGATACTGTGTGTTGGCTTACCAGGAAAGTACTCAAGACACAAAAATCAACATCTGAATAATCCGTTAAAGTTTTTCAGCAACAGGATACAGTATTTGGACAACAGGGGCCTACAGTCCTATTGGTAACGTCTCTGCCTGGTGATTGCCAGACTGGAGTTCGAGTCCTACTCAAATTCGTTAGTTCATTTAGTGTCTGCAACCTCACCATCTTTTTGAGCTAAGGATGGGCTTTATGGGGGAGCCTATAGCTCTACCTTCTGAGTCATCACCAGCCATTGCCTGTCCCTCCCTGGTCCTAGGTTGGGTGGAGAGGAGTTTTGGACGCTGATCATTTGTATAATATGGTCAATATTTAGGGCAGTGTCCTGCTTGCTAGGGCAAGGTCACTCTCCCTTGCCTCTGCCATTCATGATTGGCCTTTAATCCTTGAACAAAGCACAACATCAACTAACAATATGTCTCGTTAGGCAGCATTCTTTATCCCGATGCATTCCCGTAGCTCAAACTTTGCACTGAATACGCTTGCCTCCATGTGATAAGGATGGTGGTAGTTCTTGATCATCTCGGTTGTGAAGTATATTCAGGTCTCAGCATTGAACCACATCTTGCATTCGGTTTCAGATACTGTTGCTAACGTAGTGTTTCTTACCTTACCGGTACAAATAATTCTAAAACAGATGTTTCAACTGTCAATGCTATTCACTTGGGCTAGATACAGGGCATTTTGGTAACCATTTCTTAAGTATGGGTAATAACAAACTATAATCTTACCTTCTACCATTAAGAAGTAACCATTTTTATCTCGCTGAAGGACTTCTATGGCTGCTTTCGTCATTTCCGGCAAAGTTGGGTCCATCTTAGGGTTACGGTCCAGTATGTAGTCCATGTGGGAATAAGCAAATAACCCTGAAATGATGCATTGGTGTTACTATCGTTATGAATGAATGAATGATTTAAAGTTTTCAGGCATCCTGACTATCGTTATGAGAATAAGGATTAGACATAAGTTCAATATATATATATATATATATATATATATATATATATATATATATATATATATATATATATATATATATATATATATAATGTTTAGTTTATCAACAACTACACAGATTTGTCTAGACTCACCTAGAAGGTAATCAGTGTTGGCTGTGTCTAGAGCAAGCAGTTCATCTCTGTTCCAAACATAGGCTGAATTGACCCCCTGAGCCTCCTTGTCACTCTTCCACATACTTATAAGGTCCTTGCCATCGAGTCTATAGCCGCCCACGCCCTCTTCTACGTCTATAACACTCTGCGGGAGGAGGCGCTGCCGCCCTCCGCCCATGATGACCTGCGAAAAGGCAGTTTTAGTTGCATTTGTAACACACAGTAGTAGTTTCATATTTTTCTCCTAATGTTTGTATTTGAATACACTACTGCGTTGCTTCCATTATGGAATTATCTAATGTATATTTAAAGGCATTAAGTAAAACTTCACTATTATGACTGGAAGACACCTTTGCAGGTCACAGGTGTTTAAACCAATTTCAGTTACCTCATGTTTATGTGCTACGCAAAAAAATGATAAATCACATTTGGTATTATATTATGATCAAAAGAAAACATTCTGGTGCTAATGCAGTGACCGAGATGAAAAATATCAAAGAACTTATTCCCGAAAGTTTTATTTGTTTAGTAAATGAAGTTAGGGAAACTATGAATAACTTATCTATACATCTCAGTGGTGAATTCATGTAATTATAGTTCAGGGAAGCTGATCATAAATTTCATGCAATAATTTAGCTAAAAATAGAGGTAAGTACAGTTTGCATGGAGTCAATTCATGCAAATTTCATATAATTTTGGATGAGAAAGCATAAAATAGCATTATGAAATGAATAACACTATTCATTACTATTTCATGAATTAATTTAGCTAAGCATAGAGGTAAATATAGTTTGCATGGAGTCAATTCATGCAAAAATTCATATAATTTTGGATGAGAAAGCATAAAATAGCCTTATACAATTCATAACACCCTCCATTACTTAAGACCATCAAGAGGGTGAATGAAGTTGCAAATTCAAATTCAGATTTCATGCAATGGAAATGATTTCATCGATAATAATATTGACTTCATAACATCCGGCATTGTTTCAGCGAATTTGAAATGTGATTTTTAAGGCCTTTCTGTTGAGGTATTTTGATAAGTAGTCCTACTTTGAAGAAGATCTTTCTGCTTACTTTGA
>NC_090763.1:21184276-21211776 GCF_036898095.1 Palaemon carinicauda | reverse complement strand
ATATATATATATATATATATATATATATATATATATATACTGTATGTATATATATATATATGTATATATATATATATATGTATATATATATATATATATATATATATATATATATATATATATATATATATATACCATAAGACATGATTTTGATTGTGCCGAGGTATTTAACTATATAGTTGCTGGGTCCAAAAAAGAAAGGTTGATCAAAAACAACATACCCAAGATCCAGAGATGAATTTCCTCTGAGTAGCTAAGAAAGAATGTAAGCAGCGTCTGGAGATTCTGTCCCATCCTTTCTCTGCTCTTAAGAATTTAATTAACTTTCAACCCTTTTCAACCCATCCAATTGATATAAAGTTATAGTTTAAATACTTGGCTACCATGGTTAGGTCCTCAATGCTGTTGAGATGTTTTCTACATCTCACACTTAACTTTGGGGTATCCCACATCATCAGCTGTTTAATGATAATCTCTTGATTTTGTGCATAAATCCATACTGGTGTTTTATCTAATTTTCATATTTTATGGGTCACTTCTTGATAGGGGAAATGGCTTAATGTTTAGAATAAAATTATCTTGAAGGTTTTTAAAGGCTGTTCCGGTATGGTAGAGACAAGGGAGTGACAATCATCTATTTACCAGGACAATGTCCTAGAAACAGACCATATATACATATGATCAATGCCCAAGCCCTCTCTCTACCCAAGCCAGAACCAGGGCTGCTGATAATTCAGCAGGTAGACTTATAGGCTCTCCAAAACCCCCCTCACAAGGATGGTGAGGTTGCAGACACTACAAGAAACTATCGAGCTTGAGCTGAACTCGATTCCCAGTCTGGCGATAGCCAAGCAGGGACGTTTCCAATAGACCACCACAACCTATAAGTCTTTTTCCAGTTGAAGGCAGAGGTGTCAGAAAAGTTCATCCCGTGATATCTT
This sequence comes from Palaemon carinicauda, assembly GCF_036898095.1. Classification (NCBI taxonomy): domain Eukaryota; kingdom Metazoa; phylum Arthropoda; class Malacostraca; order Decapoda; family Palaemonidae; genus Palaemon; species Palaemon carinicauda. The sequence goes on along the minus strand of NC_090763.1, from coordinate 21,210,835 downwards.
AGGTATTGCCAAACTTTAAGAGTGAAGTTACTAGTTTCACAGTTTTTCTTGGTTGCTTTTACAGTTAGGTGGACTTCCAAGTGACAGTCTTGAATCGAATGCAGTTCAAGGTATCTTTAGCCTGAGCACTGAACTCTTAGGCCTGATGACCCCTACTCAACAATAAAGTAGGGCCCTGTTTTAGTGAATTATATCAAGTCTGAGTTGGTTCTGTACGTGGGTCCTTGATGTGGAGGTCTTTGGCGTTGAAAACTTATCTACAATGATTAGTTTTATAAATATATATTTTATACATACACACACACAGACACATCTTATACCTTACCTGAAACCACTTAGCGATGGAGTCTGTATGGAAAGTCTCATTCAAGGCATCAGTGCAGTTGACCTGCAGGACATTGGAGTCTACGCCTACTGTCCACAAATTGCCTTTCACTCCGCACAGAAAAGCAGTTGCACTGGAGGCACTGTCAACTACTTGGCTGTTGGTATTGTATGTCTGTAAGGAAAACAAATTGATGTTGGTGACGTGGTCTTAGCAGTATGGTGAAGAGATTAGCATTTTCATAGATAAGGATTTTACCAACCATGTTACTTGTGTGATGCACTGTTTAGATTAATATGATCGATGACTATATTTTGTATGTTGCTAATTATCAGTCATTAACCCACAAGTTGCTCATTTGTAAAGTTTAATGGAAGTGGAAGGATTTTTCATTAGAAAATTAAATGAGAACTGGTCAATGTAGTCTTAAGTAAGGGTAAATCCACATTGTAAAATACCAAATGTAAATGAAAGGCAATGACCCATATTATGGCCTGAGAGCAAAGAATTAAAGGGAAAAGTAAAACAGCTGCACCTTTATATGAGCCGAGTGTGGAAACTCCTCCCACGAGAGTGACTCTCGCTCCCATCTTCCTGTCTTGCTTCCTTTGAGGATCCTTGCAGCAGTTATGGTTCCCACAGCCATGCCATCACCCAAAAAGAAGATGATGTTCTTGGCCTTCCTCACGGTGTTTGTGAGATTCAGTTGTCTCCTTAGAGTTTCTTGGGCTTCCTCTCGCCAGTGGGTTTTATCTGGTGATATCAACGCTCCAGTTAGATTAGGTAGTAGCCCTACTTGGTTTTTGGAGGAACAATTCGAGAAAAAGATCTGGAGAGTAGGTCTACTTTTTAAGAACTTACCATGTTTAGCAAAACAGTAATCTATCTTAAAGCCTATACAATCCTAAAGAATAGTACCTATATGTGACGTGAGAATACCGTGACCAGGAATGGAGTGTATGGTTGAAAGAAATAGACATGATCAGATAGATTGAGGAAGCAATGGAAACACAACTCTGTACAATCTATGTGGAATAGAAATTGTGAAGAACCGTGTGTAGAATAGAGATGGAATTAGCAGAAGCCTACAGAGATTTCATTGCTGAGGATTATAGTAGAAGGTCTTTGGCAGTATTGGTTTAAATGTTTAAAGGCCACTCATGGATGGCAGAGGCAAGGGACAGTGATATTGCCCTATCAAACAGGACAAAGCCCTAGAGGCTGACCATATTACATACGATCAGCGCCCAAGCCCCCGTTCTACCCAATCTAGGACCAAGGAGGGCCAGGCAATGGCTGTCGATGACTCAACAGATAGACCTTTAGGCTCCCCAAACCCACATTCTTAGCTCACAAGGATAGCGAGGTTGCAGCGACCAAAGGAACTTCACGAGTTTTAACCCCAGTCTGGTAATCACCTGGCAAGGACGCTACCAACATGCCTTTGTTGGAATGAGTGGAGGATATATTACATTATAAGAAATTGAAATAGAATGTCCAAAGTATAGTAATGATGGAATTGGTAGAAGATAGATTGTGTCGTGACGATTAGATGAAAATGCTTCGGGTATGATAATGAGTAGAAAATATCTCTTATTCATAGGATTGACGTAATGATGATAGAATGGGAAGAAAATATTGTTTTGGGATTGAAAGCAATGGAATGGAATGATGAAAGTTGAAAGTAGCTAGAATTTATTTTTGAAGTAGGTAGAGTTTATTTCTGGAAATTCATTTTAGTAAGTCAAATTGAAAATATTGCCATTGATGGAACAAATCTGTTTTTTTTTTTTCTTAATGTGTTAAAAGCACTTTTTCTATCACGGATTTGAACTCTGAACATTATCATATGTATATTCGATATCTTGCTCGTGTATATTAAGTATATATTGTTGATGGCACAACATTTATCTTCTATGTGCATTATTATCTTGTTTAATATGTGTGTAGTTTAATACATTATTGCAAGAAGTTTTTGTTTTAAAAGGAATGGGGTTTATAACTTGGGGAATCACGTAAAAGGCACAATAAAATACCATTTACAGCTTTCTACACTTATATATGTATATATATATATATATATATATATATATATATATATATATATATATATATGTATGTATATATATACAGTATATATATATATACAGTATATATATATATATATATATATAGTATATATATATATATATATATATATATATATATATATATATATATATATATATATATATATATATATATATATATATATATATATATATATATATACAGGAAACACACACACACACACATATATATATATATATATATATATATATATATATATATATATATATATATATATATATATATATATATGTATGTATTGTGCGTGTATGTGTATATTGTACATGTTATACATACACGAATTTATCCTTCCTTCATGCACATAAAACAAATGTAACACAATTTCTAAGTGCAGGAACTAATTAGAAAAACCCGTAGACCTTAGACAGGTATCGAAATAACCTTAATCGTTGACCTACCTTCGCCTGGGACAGGTGGATTCACAACTGCCTGGGATATCTTGTGTCCACCGCCTATACCTGTTGGAGGAGAAAATGTACAGTGGTTTTATTTCTCACTGACGTGGAGGCCGATGGAATGGGCATAAGAAAAGAACAGGGTGAAAGAATAATGACTGGGTCTTTAGGGGTGGGGGAGATTTCAGTGGCTAGGGAAAACCGAAGACAGCGTAGTTTTCCTAAGCTTGCTTGTTCTGTTCCTTGGAATTATTGCTCTTGACTGTGATGGTGGTAAGGACGGCTATAGTTTGGTTAAAAGTCTGATGATTATTTTAGATATCGAAACCACTAGTAAAATGCTAAAAAAAAAATTTGTGGTCTATTAAATAAAATATATATATATATATATATATATGTGTGTGTGTATATATATACACTCACACATATATATATAATATATATATATATATATATATATATATATATATATATATATACATATATAAGTATATATATGTGTATATATATACATATACATACATACATATATATATATATATATATATATATATATATATGTGTGTGTGTATATATATATATATATATATATATATATATATATATATATATATATATATATATATAAATTATAGTGTTTGGCAAGTAGCCTTTTTTTCTGAGACTACAAATAGGCCTACGTGAAAGAGCTTTGTCGGTCCTTTACATCTCTCAATTCAGTGGGTGGATTTACTAAGTTAATAAAATGTTACTCATTTTAGTGTTTGTTAATATGATAGTAATATTTTTTTGCCATCTTCCTTACGCTAATCACGGCATTCTTCAATACTCGCTTGAAGGCATATGCAAGTATTTTAAGATAGTGCAATATCTCTATACATAACAGCTCGGTTAGAAACACAAGAGCGTTTTGAATCTTAACATCAGAATTGACTTCATAAATATATATTTTTTTTCTGGGTTTTAATGTTGATACAGTTTAATTGGATCTATATTTCACACTTAATTTTGTTTTTGATATTTTCCATGTTTCTAAACCTAGATCTAACCTTGTTCTAAACATAGAATGGCAAAGGCTACTTATTGATAAGGTTTCAGTGTGTGTATGTGTTGTACAGTATGTGGGTGTTTTTATGTGTATGTGTTTTTATAAGAAAAAAAAACAATTATCTCTACTTACGTGGTCCAGGTGTAGGTGGCCATGAAGCACTTGCAGACAGCAGCAATATCGCTGCCACAATTCCCACTCCGAAGGTGCCTAGACCCATGGCGAGTCTGTAGAATTCTAAACACTTAACCTTCAATGCCATTTTAGAGGAATATGTGATATTTTAATACATTAATTCAGGTCAGTCTACTAAATATGTTTATGATAGTTTCTTTTCCTATTTTTAATCAAAGATGCAATTTTTATATATATGCATTTCATCACTTTCATTATTCTAACGCCAGACAGATAGCAATCACTTTAGTCATTATTTTCAGTAGTAATTTAGTGACCACATTTTAAGCTTTCCATCTATATTAGTTTACTTAATTCACATTGCACATGAAAAACACACATCTCCACATTCCGCCATCATTCTCCAGTTCACATGAAGTACACTTTAACCATCACTAAATGAGCTTTTACTCTCACTCTCTTTCTCTCACTTGACTCTCACTCCTAGAACCGTTAGATAGTTGGTAGGTCGTTCCCCCTGACCACCGCCATAACCAGAAATCTCTGTTAATGAAGAAGTCAGTTTCTGTGACACGGCATATCCACCGTTATGAACTCCGCCATTGGACTCGACTTGGCATAAATAGGAGACTTCCTAGTTCATACATATTCTGTCCAACAGGATTTATTTTTTTGTGTTCTCTTTTTGGTGGCTCTTGCTTGTTACCTCCGTCAACGAAGTTGGGTGGAGGTTATGTTTTACCCCCTGTTTGTGTGTTTGTTTGTGAACATTTTCCTGGTCACAGTTTTAATCGTTATGAAACTGGAACGTCAAGGTCAAAGGTGAAGGTCACGGTCAAGCAAAATGTCCAATTCACGTAATCAGCCATAAGTTTGGACTTCGTTGTCACAGAGACTAAAAATTTGATTCATATTCGAGTGTATGAACATCCATGCAAATTAATACGTGTTAAGGTCAAAGCTCAAGGTCAAGGTCGAGAAATAAGCTGCCGCGGCGGATGTATATGCTCTCCTGAGTGCCCCTTTAGTTCGGGTATATTTTTATTTTTCTTAGCTTGTTTTTTTTTTTCATTTTTTTACGCGTTGGAGTGTAATGATTTGGCATATCAACAAAATGTGATAATCATGAATATCAATGTTAGCTAAGTCGTGTATTTTCCGTATAGAACAGCGCATCTTTTTTTTTTTTTTTTAATCTTTTGGTCAGATTTGAGGAGAAAAAGTTTATTAACTATAAGCGAATATAATCACTAAATATGAGCTGATCTCTCTCTCTCTCTCTCTCTCTCTCTCTCTCTCTCTCTCTCTCTCTCTCTCTCTCTCTCTCTCTCTCTCTCTCTCGACGTAAGAGGTCAATCATGAACATTAGTCAAAATTACATAGCACAACAAAGATTGGCATATCCATTATACCCTTCAGAACATGCAAGATGAAACGACATCTGAAATTAGGTTGATAATTTTTTTTTTAATATGTTGAAGGCGGAAAGTGTATCCGATATTAGCATCATTCCAGATGTAAAAAAACAATCTATTGATAGGATATATGTTGCTTGGTTTTTTCCGTGCAAAATGATATATCGCGTTATACAATATGTCATGTAAGGATTTTGTATCCTTCATTTTACAATTGCTACCGCTAGAGTTATTGGGTCCTTTGAATGGGCCAGGGTGCTGTATTAATGACGGGACTAAAGGTCCAGTCACACATGCATGTTTAGGCCAGCCGTATTATCACGTATCAAAAAGTGCACGTATAACGTCAGTACAACGCAGTTCGCTGGTTCGTGCAACGCAGTAATTGTGGAAACGTCCCAGCAACCTAGGACGTACCTTGCCGTATGAACGGTACCTCGTGGATACCTGGCGGTACGGCGAGGGCCACGTATATTGTGGGCAGCTCACAATATACGTGGGTCGTCACGTATCCGTGATTGTACTTGACTATACGTTGGGCGCACGGGAGGCCAACCTAGGGGCAACCGGAACATACGTGAACATACGTAATGTATAACGTCAGTGCTAAGGAAGCCCAACGCCATCTTCACGTATTGTGGCTGTTTCCCCGCCAAACACGCCAACCCACGCCACCGCCAGGTAGCGTTAAGGCAGCGGCGCGGTAACGTGGCTTCAGTGTGACAGAGAGAGCCGTACGGCTGGCCTAAACATGCATAAAAAAAAAACCCTAAAACACGAAGAAACAAAGGAGCTACCAAATATAGTAAAACCAGAGCAAGTGTGAAACTTCATCCCGATAATAACCATTCGATTTCGGTTATTATTATTATTATTATTATTATTATTATTATTATTATTATTATTAAATGCTAAGCTACAACCCTAGTTGGAAAAGCAGGATGCTATAAGCCCAGGGGCCCCAACAGGGAAAATAGCCCAGTGCGGAAAGGAAATAAGGAAAAATAAAATATTTTAAAAATAGTAGTTGGATGGTGAATGACTGTCAGGTACCGCCCAGCACCCTTTTTATACCTGGGAGTATAGAGGAGGCATGCCTGGCACCAACCTCGCGCTGATATACCTCTGACGAAAGTCTGACGTAGCTCTGACGTTGCTCTGACGTAGCTCTTATGTAGCTCTGACGTAGCTCTGACGTAGCTCTGACGGCACTTGACGTACCACCTACGTCACCATACCTAGTAAAGACGTTATGCTTGCGTGACCCTTCACGTACTACCTGGAAGTATGTCCATACTGTAGGTCCACATAACGTATGCACAACGTAAGTACAACGCACAACGGCTGCCACTCACGCACTACGTCACACTAACGCAGTACTAACGTCATACTGACGTGCGTAGGTGCAACGTAGGTGCAACGTTGTGCGGCACAATTCAATACCTGTGTGGGCGTGGTTAAAACGCACGTTTGGCCGCGTATGGGCATACGTGAGGACATACCGGGTGAGAACATGCATGTGTGACTGGACCTTAAGGTTTCGAGCTTCTCTGGGCCCCTCGACCCCCCCTCCCCGGCATATTTTACGTTCTGTTATCGTACAATGTTTTACAATATCACACCTAGAATAAATAATCCATAATTTTCACATTTAGCACTAAAAGAAAAAAACTCGCATAAGGCCCTGTTCTGGGTGAGTCCCTAAACTTCAGCCTACTCAGCCGTATGGTTATGCAAGCGCTGATTTTAGACTGGCCAGATAGCAACACATTGAATTCCTCTCTGGTTATGGATAATTTATCCTTTGCTTACACATACACGGAATAGTCAGGCGCATATTCTTCGCACATTCTCTTCCTCATGAACATGACAACACTAAGGTAACCGAAAAAAACTTCTTCACTCAAGGGGTTAACTGTTGTAGCAGCTGCACTATGATTGCTCAGTGGCTACTTTCCACTTGGTAATGGTATAAGAGAGACTATAGCTATGGTAAGCAGCTCTTCTAAAAAAAAAAAAAAAAAAAAAAAAAAAAAAAGCCTTCCAAAATCAAACCATTGTTCTCTATTCTTGGTAGTGCCATAACCTCTGATACAATGTTCTTCAACTTTCTCAGGATGCCTGAAAACTTTAAATCAATCAATCAGTCAATCTTCAACTTTCCAAGGGTACATTCAGTCACACTATTCTATGTGTCCCTATTTCTTTTATTCGCTGGGGTATTTCCCCTGTTGGGGCCCTTAGGCTTAAAGCATCCTGTTTTCCCAACTAGGGTTGTAGCTTAGATGATATTAATAATAATAATAAGGATAACGATATATACTTGGTATTTGTACCTCAATAAAAGCAGATCTTCTTTCAAACGTTATCCCTACATTAAGGGGTTGGTTGCTGGATGCGCCCTCTCCAATGCCTTCTATCAAAGGCTTCCTCTTCCACCAAACCTCTTCTTTCCATAACATCCTTCACCTTATCTTGCCATCTCATCAGCTACCTCTCTCTCGATCTTCTTCCCTCCACCCCAACATGTTCCTCCTAAAGCCTCTTCACGCCCTCCTCATCAGACATCCTTAATACGTGCCCACATTATCTCAGTCGAGACATTCTTATCATCTCTGTAATATTTACTACGCCTGCCATTCTTTTTATTTCATCATTTTCCAATGTTTCAAGCATTGATATTCAAATAAACCACCTCAGCTCTCTCATCTCTGTTCTCTAAAGCTTTGCTTCCTCATTTCATCTTAGAGCACACTTTTCTGATCCATACATTAACACTGGTCTTATTACTGTGCTATAGATTTTTACTTTTAGCTTGATTGACATCTTCGTATGACACAACCACTCCCTCTACCTCCCTCCCACTTTCCCGATGATGCTTTTATCCTCTTCTCAATTTCCGCTACACATCCTCCCTCCTAAGTTATAACAGATACCAAGTCTCTAAATTGTTCCATTGTTTTATAACAGAGACTCTACTTTCATGTATGACTAACCTGCCCCAACCTTCCTTATTACTCGCCATATCTTCAGTCTTATCCACATTTACCATCAAGCCACGGTAGCCACCTCTCTCTAAAGTCTCTTGCCTCTCTACCACCCTTCTCTGTAATTCCTTCTCATTTTCAGCAGTAATCACCAAATCATTTACATATAGAAACTCCCACGACTCTTCCTTTTCGTTCCCTTCACTTAATACATTCCTGACCAGTATAAATTGATATGGACTTGATGTTGACACCCCACCCCCCCGTTTAATCCAACATTAACTTCGAAGGTTAGGATTAAGACATATTCCTTTAAATCAGAACCAAACTCATTTTGGCAATGATAATTAGTGGCTCCATATATATATATATATATATATATATATATATATATATATATATATATATATATATGTAAAAAAATTCCTGCGAGACATCGACAAGGAGATGGAGCTGGGGGGAGAGTGACTGCTCCCCGCACTCTAGTTTTGGGGTGTTTAAATGTGCGTGGATGTAGTACGATAGAGAGTAAAAGATGTGGGATTGGAAGTATGTTTAGAAGTAGAAGGATGGATGTATTGGCCTTGTGTGAGACAAAGATGAAAGGAAAGGGTGAAGTGATGTTTGGTGAAATGTCTGGTAGAGTGTCTGGCATTGAAAGGGGAAGAGCGAGAGAGGGTGTGGCGTTATTGCTGAGTGAATGGATGACAGGTAAAGTAGTGGAATGGAAGGAGATATCATCTAGGTTAATGTGGGTAAGGGTTAGGTTGGGTAGGGAATGTTGGGCGTTTGTCAGTGCGTATGGGCCAGGTAGTGAGAAAAGTGAAGAAGAGCGGAATGAGTTCTGGAATGATTTAACTAGGTGTGTAGAAGGACTGGGTAGAAGGAATTATGTAGTTGTTATGGGTGACTTAAATGCTAGAGTGGGCGCTGGAGAGGTAGAAGGTGTCATTGGTAAGTATGGCGTACCAGGTGAAAATGAGAGTGGTGAGAGACTGGTAGACATGTGTGTTGAACAAGAGATGGTAATAAGTGCTAGCTTCTTTAAAAAGAAAGATAAAAATAAGTATACATGGGTAAGAGTGGCAAATGGAAGAGTAGTAGAAAGGGCATTAATGGATTATGTGTTGGTAACTAAAAGAATGTTTGGAAGATTGAAAGACGTGCACGTGTTTAGGGGTATGGCTAACGGTATGTCTGATCATTTTTTGGTGGAAGGAAAATTAGTTGTAGCAAAAGAGTGGGGGAATAGAGTAGGCGGATGTAAAAGGGAGGTAGTGAGGATTGAAGAGCTAATAAAACCGGGGGTAAACAGTAAATATCAGGAAAGGTTGAAAATGGCATATGATGAGGTGAGAGTAAGAGAAACTGGTAATTTAGAGGAGGAGTGGAAGTTAGTAAAAGAAAATTTTGTTGGGATTGCAAGTGATGTATGTGGCAAGAAGGTTGTTGGAGGCAGCATGAGGAAGGGCAGTGAATGGTGGAATGAAGGAGTGAAGGTGAAAGTGGAAGAGAAAAAGAGGGCTTTTGAAGAATGGCTGCAGAGTAATAGTATAGAGAAGTATGAAAAATATAGAGAGAAAAAGGTGGAAGTAAAGCGCAAGGTACGTGAGGCAAAGAGGGCAGCTGACCTGAGGTGGGGTCAGGGATTGGGTCAGTCATATGAAGAGAATAAGAAGAAGTTTTGGAAAGAAGTGAAGAGAGTAAGGAAGGCTGGCGCAAGAATTGAAGAGACAGTGAAAGATGGAAATGAAAGGTTGTTAAAAGGAGAGGAGGCAAGGAAAAGGTGGGCGGAATATTTTGAAAGTTTGCTGAATGTTGAGGATAATAGGGAGGCAGATATAATTGCTGTTCCAGGTGTTGAGGTGCCAGTGATGGGAGATGAGAACGAGAGAGAGATAACAATAGATGAAGTGAGGAGAGCACTAGATGAAACGAGAGTAGGAAAAGCATCTGGTATGGACGGTGTGAAAGCTGAGATGTTGAAGGAAGGGGGTGTGACTGTACTTGAATGGTTGGTGAGATTGTTTAATATGTGTTTTGTGTTGTCAATGGTACCAGTAGATTGGGTTTGTGCATGTATTGTACCACTATATAAGGGTAATGGAGATGTGCATGAGTGTTGTAATTCAAGAGGTATTAGTTTGTTGAGTGTAGTTGGAAAAGTGTATGGTAGAGTATTGATTAATAGGATTAAGGATAAAACAGAGAATGCAATCTTGGAAGTACAGGGTGGTTTTAGAAGAGGTAGGGGTTGTATGAATCAGATTTTTACAGTTAGGCAGATATGCGAGAAATATTTAGCAAAAGGTAAGGAGGTGTATGTTGTGTTTATGGATCTGGAGAAAGCATATGATAGAGTTGATAGGGAAGCAATGTGGAATGTGATGAGGTTATATGGAGTTGGTGGAAGGTTGTTGCAAGCAGTGAAAAGTTTTTACAAAGGTAGTAAAGCATGTGTTAGAATAGGAAATGAAGTGAGTGATTGGTTTCCGGTGAGAGTGGGGCTGAAACAGGGATGTGTGATGTCGCCGTGGTTGTTTAACTTGTATGTTGATGGAGTGGTGAGAGAGGTGAATGCTCGAGTGCTTGGACGAGGATTAAAACTGGTAGGCGAGAATGACCATGAATGGGAGGTAAATCAGTTGTTGTTTGCGGATGATACTGTACTGGTAGCAGACACAGAAGAGAAGCTTGACCGACTAGTGACAGAATTTGGATGGGTGTGTGAGAGAAGGAAGTTGAGAGTTAATGTGGGTAAGAGTAAGGTTATGAGATGTACGAGAAGGGAAGGTGGTGCAAGGTTGAATGTCATGTTGAATGGAGTTACTTGAGGAGGTGGATCAGTTTAAGTACTTGGGGTCTATTGTTGCAGCAAATGGTGGAGTGGAAGCAGATGTACGTCAGAGAGTGAATGAAGGTTGCAAAGTGTTGGGGGCAGTTAAGGGAGTAGTAAAAAATAGAGGGTTAGGCATGAATGTAAAGAGAGTTCTATATGAGAAAGTGATTGTACCAACTGTGATGTATGGATCGGAGTCGTGGGGAATGAAAGTGATGGAGAGACAGAAATTGAATGTGTTTGAGATGAAGTGTCTAAGGAGTATGGCTGGTGTATCTCGAGTAGATAGGGTTAGGAACGAAGTGGTGAGGGAGAGAACGGGTGTAAGAAATGAGTTAGCTGCTAGAGTGGATATGAATGTGTTGAGGTGGTTTGGCCATGTTGAGAGAATGGAAAATGGTTGTCTGCTAAAGAAGGTGATGAATGCAAGAGTTGATGGGAGAAGTACAAGAGGAAGGCCAAGGTTTGGGTGAATGGATGGTGTGAAGAAAGCTCTGGGTGATAGGAGGATAGATGTGAGAGAGGCAGGAGAGCGTGCTAGAAATAGGAATGAATGGCGAGCGATTGTGACGCAGTTCCAGTAGGCCCTGCTGCTTCCTCCGGTGCCTTAGATGACCGCGAAGGTAGCAGCAGTAGGGGAGTCAGCATTATGAAGCTTCATCTGTGGTGGAAATGTGGGAGGTTGGGCTGTGGCACCCTAGCAGTACCAGCTGAACTCGGTTGAGTCCCTGATTAGGCTGAAGGAATATAGAGAGTAGAGGTCCCCTTTTTGTTTTGTTTCATTGTTGGTGTCGGCTACCCCCCAAAATTGGGGGAATTGCCTTGGTATATGGATGGATGGATATATATATATATATATATATATATATATATATATATATATATATATATATATATATATAAATTTTGTGTGTAACCGTGTATATATGTACACATTTATGTGTGTATGTTATTATTATTATTATTATTATTATTATTATTATTATTACCTAAGCTCAACCCAAGTTCGAAAAGCATATATGCTATAAATCCAAGGGCTCCAGCAAAGAAAGATAGCCTAGTGAGGAAAGTAAATAAGCAAATAAATGAACTATATGAGAAGTATCTGTAAATATTTACTGTATATACATATATATATATATATATATATATATATATATATATATATATATATATATATATATACAGTATATATATATATATATATATATATATATATATATGTGTGTGTGTGTGTGTGTGTGTGTGTGTATTGGTGAATTATATTATTATTATTATTATTATTATTATTATTATTATTATTATTACTTGCTAGGCTACAACTCTAGTTGGAAAAGCAGGATGTTATAAGCCCAGGGGCCTCAAGAGGGAAAATAGCCCTGTGAGGAAAGGGAATGAGGAAAAATGAAATATTTTAAGAATAGTAACATTAAAATAAATATCTCTTTTATAAACTTTAAAAACTTTAACAAAACACGAGGAAGAGAAATAAGATAGAATAGTGTGCCCGAGTGTACCCTCAAGCAAGAGAACTTGATAGTAATATTAACTGTCTACACAAAAAAAGAATATATATATATATATATATATAGAGAGAGAGAGAGAGAGAGAGAGAGAGAGAGAGAGAGAGAGAGAGAGAGAGAGAGCCTGAGATATAGTTAGATAAGACATAAACCATGCAATTGCACAATGTCATATACTGTACAGTACATATTGGCATCACTACCCTTGGCTGGGTTTAATCAGCCAGCCTGTGAGGAAGGTCCGAGTAACTTATCGGAAGGGATCTCTCCTAGTGTGTATAGTAGATTATGTATTTATGATTCACTATACGTTAGGCTTATTGCTTGATAGGGGTAAGAACTTGGTCCAAGGCCAGTGGTCTAATTTTGGTTGTCTATCATCATCATAGCCGTTACTAGTCCACTGCAAAACGTTGTTAAAGAAACTTCTTGATAAGGTATAGATATTTTGTATTTAGGAAAACTGGTTGTATTAAGGTTTAGGGATTTTGCATTTAGGAAAATTGGTTTGTATTGGACCCTTGTTATATAATTTTGTTAGGGGCAAGTTAGTTTTGGCGAAGGTCCTGATTCGTAATGCAGTTGGGGGGAGAGCACTTTTCCCGGGACTTACTCCTCACGAATTTATTATTGTTTACTTTCAAATCTATTTGACAAATATATAGTTCATGATAGTCCCCTCCCTTATCTGTTGAACAAATTCATCCGATCTCTCCGTCTAGGGACAATCAGCCTTCTGATGAGATAAGGAGATTTCTATCTTTAATGAAGACACCAAACCAGTCAGACAGTTAAAGATGTTATTCCAAACTTCATCACTAAACAGAATTACTTGGTTTATTGTAACATCTATGTGGTGTCCAATTGGAAATGTCCCTGCCAGGGGATCTACATGACTGGGGTTCGAGTCACACTGAAGCTCGATAGTTTTTTGTAGTGTTTGCAACCTCACCATTCTTATGAGCTAGAACGGGTGGGGATATGGGGGAGAGAATATTTCTATCTGCTGAAAAAGCAGCCGTTGTCTGGCGCTCCTTGGTCCTAGTATGGGTGGAGACTGGAGAGGCGCTTTGGCACTTATCATTTGTATAATGGGCATAATTCTTGTCTATCCCAAAACTTAAGGATGAAACAGAGAAGCTATGAAATTGGTATTGCAATACAATTTTATTATTCAATCTCAATGCAGATTAAATTGTGCATCGCACAGTACTGGATATTGTAATATCTCAGATAGAATGTATTCCGTTAAAAGAGGAGAAATGTACCATGGGGGGTACATGTACCCTGCTCTAGGGCATTGTCTCTGTCCTTTGCATCTTCGCAACCTTTTAACCTTTAAACTCATGTTTGATAACCATTTTACTTATATTCCGATATTTTCTGCTCCATTTTACTTATATTTCAATATTTTCTGCTCCATTTTATATATATTCTGATATTTTCTGCTTCATTTTACTTATATTCCGATACTTTCTGCTCCGTTTTACTTATATTTCGATATTTTCTGCTCCAATTTACTTGCATTTCGTTATTTTGTGCTCTTTTTTACTCATATTTCGATATTTTGTGCTCCGTTTTACTTATATTTTGATATTTTCTGCTCCAATTTACTTATATTTCGATATTTTCTGCTCCAATTTACTTATATTTCGATATTTTGTGCTCCGTTTTACTTATATTTTGATATTTTTTTTCTCCAATTTACTTATATTCGATATTTTCTGCTCCATTTCACTTATATTCCGATATTCTCTGCTCCGTTTTACTTAGATTTCGATGTTTTCTGCTCCAATTTACTTATATTTGATATTTTCTGCTCCAATTTACTTATATTTCGGTATTTTGTGCTCTGTTTTACTTTTATTTCGATATATTCTGCTCCAATTTAATTATATTTTGATATTTTCTGCTCCAATTTACTTATATCTGATATTTTCTGCTCCATTTTACTTAGATTTCGATATTTTCTGCTCCGTTTTACTTATATTTTAATATTTTCTTCTCCAATTTATTTATATTTCGTTATTTTCTGCTCCAATTTACTTATATTTGATATTTTCTGCTCCAATTTACTTATATTTGATATTTTTGCTCCATTTTCCTTATATTTCGATATTTTCTGCTCCAATTTACTTATATTTTGATATTTTCTGCCCCAATTTACTTATATGTGATATTTTCTGCTCCATTTTACTTATATTGCGATATTCTCTGCTCCAATTTACTTATATTTCGATATTTTGTGCTCTGTTTTACTTAAATTTCGATATTTTGTGCTCCGTTTTACTTATATTTCGATATTTTCTGCTCCAATTTACGTATATTTCGATATTTTCTGTTCCATTTTACTTATATTCCGATATTTTCTGCTCCGTTTTACTTATATTTCGATATTTTGTGCTCCGTTTTACTTATATTTTGATATTTTCTGCTCCATTTTACTTATATTCCGATATTTTCTGCTCCGTTTTACTTATATTTCGATATTTTGTGCTCCGTTTTACTTATATTTTGATATTTTCTGCTCCATTTTACTTATATTCCGATATTTTCTGCTCCGTTTTACTTATATTTCGATATTTTGTGTTCCGTTTTAACTATATTTCGATATTTTCTGCTCCATTTTACTTATATTGCGATATTCTCTGCTCCAATTTACTTATATTTCGATATTTTGTGCTCTGTTTTACTTAAATTTCGATATTTTGTGCTCCGTTTTACTTATATTTCGATATTTTCTGCTCCAATTTACGTATATTTCGATATTTTCTGTTCCATTTTACTTATATTCCGATATTTTCTGCTCCGTTTTACTTATATTTCGATATTTTGTGCTCCGTTTTACTTATATTTTGATATTTTCTGCTCCATTTTACTTATATTCCGATATTTTCTGCTCCGTTTTACTTATATTTCGATATTTTGTGTTCCGTTTTAACTATATTTCGATATTTTCGGCTCCATTTTACTTATATTCCGATATTTTCTGCTCCGTTTTACTTATATTTCGATATTTTGTGTTCCGTTTTAACTATATTTCGATATTTTCTGCTCC
The DNA here is from genome assembly GCF_036898095.1 of Palaemon carinicauda. Lineage (NCBI taxonomy): Eukaryota > Metazoa > Arthropoda > Malacostraca > Decapoda > Palaemonidae > Palaemon > Palaemon carinicauda. The sequence continues at coordinate 21,194,980 of NC_090763.1, read as the reverse complement.
ATTTTACTTATATTGCGATATTCTCTGCTCCAATTTACTTATATTTCGATATTTTGTGCTCCGTTTTACTTATATTTTGATATTTTCTGCTCCATTTTACTTATATTCCGATATTTTCTGCTCCGTTTTACTTATATTTCGATATTTTGTGTTCCGTTTTAACTATATTTCGATATTTTCGGCTCCATTTTACTTATATTCCGATATTTTCTGCTCCGTTTTACTTATATTTCGATATTTTGTGTTCCGTTTTAACTATATTTCGATATTTTCTGCTCCATTTTACTTATATTCCCATATTTTCGGCTGCACTTTACTTATATTTGATATTTTCTGTTCCATATTACTTATATTCAATATTTTTGCTATGCCATAGTGGAAAGAAATGAGCAACAGTATCCCTTGGTATTAATTCATTAGCTATTTATTTGTAATCGTTAAAATTCTAAAGTTAAAACTCCAACGGAGCGACACGATAACTGATCATTTGCTTCTAGAAGTTACGGATTAGACCGACTTTGGTAAAAACTAGTTTATCTTATTCTTATCTCTAATACTTCGGCATATCAGATGTAAATTTTCATCCAGGAGAAATCAACGGTTTTTTTTTTTCCTTTTTTTTTTCTCCAATGTCCCGAGAACGTTGTATCCCCTTACCACTGATGCTTAATTCAATTTTACTCTCCTTGCAATAATTTTTGTTGTTGGTGTATTATTTTATTGATTAAAGAACGAAATTTGATGTTTGATACCTTCCTTCAAAGGCTTAACTTTGAGTAATTTTATTCTTTTTTTTTTTTTTTTTAGTAATTTCATATTCATACAGCCATCACAAAATAAGAGAACTTCTCATTTTAAAGTGTGCAACTATAATAGTTACTATACTTACCACCAGGTGAACAATACTTAAATGTTTCTTGTTTATTATAGCCCAATTCATAAGGAAATGAAATAACCTTTCCTCCAAATATATATATATGTATATATATACTGTATCTATATATATATATATATATATATATATATATATACATATATATATACATATATATATATATATACACATATATATATATATATATATATATATATATATATATATATATATATATGTATATATATATATATATATATGTCTATATATATATATATATATTATTACATGCTAAGCTACGACCCTAGTTGGAAAATCAGGATAACTATAAGCCTAGGGGACCCAACAGGGAAAATAGCCCAGTGTGGAAAGGAAACAAGGAAAAATGAAATATTTCAAGAACAGTAAAAACATTGAAATACATATTTCCTATATAAGCTATAAAAATTTAACAAGAGGAAGAGAAACTAGATAGAACAGTGTGCCCGAGTGTACCCTCAAGCAAGAGAACTCTAACCCAAGACAGTGGAAGACCATATATATAAGCTGCTGCTTCAAAGAAAAATAAAAAAACTTGCTTGCCACTCCACCCATCACGCACGTGCATTGAATAAAGAGAGATTTTGCTTGGTTGCTGTTGCTTTTATAATCAAATAATTTAATATTTAACGGCGCACCTAAGTTATTAGCTCATGAGAGAGAGAGAGAGAGAGAGAGAGAGAGAGAGAGAGAGAGAGAGAGCTTAACGTTCTGAAACGATTAGTGTACCGCCATGATTAGCAAAGATGTACTAGGTTGGTTTGCTGTGAGCGGTCAGACAAACATCTCCCACCATTACCAATCCGCACTACGGACATGTCTGAGGCCTTTGTCCTGCAGTGGACCAGACACGACTGCATTTGTTATATGTATGTAATATTTATCTAACTGTTTATATATGTATGTATGTATGTATGTACTGTATATATATATATATATATATATATATATATATATATATATATATATATATGTGTGTGTGTGTGTGTGTGTGTGTGTATAAAATTCACAATTTAAATATTATTTTGTGTTTATACATTCCCCCAAAAGTTGCATCATGACTCCGATCTAATATACTTTTAAATCACTTGAGAATTTGGCAAGGAGGTTTTATTCAATAATATCTCTGATCACTGACGTTCGTCTCAAGAACCTAAACCAACTGACCTTACCTTTTTGGGAGATGTATTTTTCTTCCTTTCGTGCAGCGAAGTCTTTTGAAGATGCTAACTCTTCTGTCCCTTGTTATCAGTCTAGTTCCAATCGTATTACTGGGGAATAATGGGGATTTGGGAGTACAGTACGCTCTTGTGACCAGGGGGAAGGGGGTGGGGACCGGGGGCCTGCCGAAATGTTACATATTACCATACGGTAATGACCTTGGGTGGTACAAATATCCCTTTCTCTTACTTAGGTAGGATTGCATACCTGCAAATATATAGTCTGTTATTTTGCTGTATAATATGGCCTACGTGAAATATGTAACCTTATTTATATATGAATAAGAAACATTATTATGAAATGATCTGTTTTGAGGAAGATTCTATGATCGCACTTGGCTCCTCCCCCTCCTGCCACCCTCCCTGGATATCGTTTAAAGCGCCCACTCCCTTTCCTTACGTAACGCAGATTTGAATCTCGATCACTAAATTCATGACAAAGGATAAAGATTATTGCCACTTTTAGTCATTTCTTCTCCGTCTACATGCGAAGTTACTACAACTGCTAACCTGGTGTAACCGAGGACGAAGTGGATTCACCTTGAATTTCTCAGAGTTCACGAGATAATGTGCACTAGACTAGCGTTGCATGAGAGAGAGAGAGAGAGAGAGAGAGAGAGAGAGAGAGAGAGAGAGTGAGTGAGATACAAACAGATATATTGACAGTTAGATAAATATTGCATGTTACTGTTTTTAGAATGATTTATTGTTAATTTGTTATCATCATTTATTGATTTCCTTATTTCCTTTCCTCCCTGGGCTATTTTTCCCTGTTGGAGCCCTTGGGCTTATAGCATCTTGCTTTTCCAACTAGGGTTGTAGGTTGGCTGATAATAATAGTAATAATAATAATAATAATAATAATAATAATAATAAAGCAAATGTAGCCGTCTGGTCCACTGCAGGACAAAGGCTTCAGACAGGCCTCAACTTGCAAGTCACTTTATATTATAAGAATTAATTGAATTGACATCAAATTAATGTATGTAACGGAGGATTTGAGAAAAACTAATTCTAATATTTAGGCTGAATTGTAAGAACACAAACTTCGCAAACAATGATAAACTCCTCTACATATTATGTCGATTGAAATCAGCGTTTTTGTAGTATTATACTCTGTAAGCTCTTTATGTCCTAGGAGCCAATACTAGAAGTGTTGAGTATTAAAGTTTTAAGTGTGTTATCACACTTAAAATGTGTTATGCTTCTAACCTTAGGCTTGTCCGGCTGCGTATATTAGAGAGACCATTACTGTACTTCCGGGTTTACTTTGACCTTGGAGCTGGTGAAGCCCACCAGTAAATAAACCTCAAGGTCAAGGTCCTGGGTCAAACTAACCTACAGTAGAAGTCACTGTGGTCAGCATTAGCTACCGAATGATATTATTATTATTATTATTATTATTATTATTATTATTATTATTATTATTATTATTATTATTATTATTATTATTATTAGCTAAGCTACAACCCTAGTTGGAAAAGCATGATGCTATAAGCCCAAAAGCTCTAACAAGGAAAAATAGCCCAGTGAGGAAAGGAAACAAGGAAATAGATAGACTACAATAGAAGTGATAACAATCAAAATAGAATATTTTAAAGATCATTAACAAAATTAAATAAGATTATAATATATAAACTTTAAAAACTTCATTAAAACAAGAGGAAGAGAAACAAGATAGAATAGCGTGCCCAAGTGTACCCTCAAGCAAAAGAACTCTAACCCAATATAGTGGAAGACCATGGTACAGAGGCTGTGGCACTACCCAAGACTAGAGAACAATAGGGATGAGGTAAATGAAGGCCCAGTTATTCAAAGCGAAAGTTCTGCTCCGGAATATGGGTGGATAACGATGGCCCATTGTAAACGTTCCTGCCTGGCAATCTGTTGGGAGGGAGTTGGAGACCCGCTCAAGCTCGATAGGTTCTGGTAGTGTCTGCAACCTCACCATTCTTGTGAGTTAGGGATAGGGTTGTTTGGGGGAGCCTATAGGTTTTCCTGCTGTGCCATCAGCAGCCATTGCCTGGTCCTCCCTGGTCCCAGCTTGGGTGATGATTAACTGCATATATGGTCAGTGTCTTGAGCATTGTCCTGTCCATGGTCTCTTCCATTTATGAAGACCTTTGAACATTTAATGAAGGTTTATGTGGAAATATATGTACAAGGAATTAGCAAAGTGTAGAGGAATGTGAAGGATCGAGTTTTTTGTGTTCTTTCTTTGAAATATTGACGATTTTTGTGGGGGTTTGCCAAATTTTTCAGAACAGAGAGAGAGAGAGAGAGAGAGAGAGAGAGAGAGAGAGAGAGAGAGAGAGAGAGAGAGAGAGAGAGAGAGTGTTTAATTATTATTTGTAGGGAGTAAGAATTTGAATAACTGAAGGTTTCTTTGTTTATATATTTTTGTTAGAAAGTGTAAAACGGTCGTGAATGTCGTGAGTGATTTTTTATTCTGACAGCATCAGGAGGAGGTTATCTTCTTTAGTAATCGTTGTATCATATTTCAAGTATCATTTATTATTTATTAGTAAGTATTATTTTATCTTGGTCAATATATGATACAATCCTTTCAAGCCAAATACACGGACCGTATAATTTTCCTACTCGCTATCTTGTCTTTTAGTCATTTGTGACCCTGAATATTGGGGCAACCTACCCGTTTATGAGTTTTCCTAACCCTCATTACATATAAAAACATTTATTAGCGATCCCAGTGTGAAACCAGTGTTGTTGGGTGGGGAAACACCAGAAAAGAATGATTTGCAGGAAGATTAAGGGTCAGAAATACTTAATAAGCACAAGATAGTAAGTTGGCAAAGTATATGGTTCTTGTAAATGGCGAGAAATTCAAGTATAGGTAGTAGGTTGGCCAGGACTCCAGCCGCCCGTTGAGATACTACCGCTAGAGAGTTATGGGGTCCTTTGACTGGCCAGACAGTACTACATTGGACCCTTCTCTCTGTTTACGGTTCATTTTTCCTTTGCCCACACATACACCGAATAGTCTGGCCTATTCTTTACAGATTCTCCTCTGTCCTCATACATCAGACAGCACTGAAATTACCAAGAAATTCTTCTTCATCCAAGGGGTTACTGCACTATAGTTGTTCAGTGGCTATTTTCCTCTTGGTAAGGGTAGAAGAGACTCTTTAGCTATGGTAAACAGCTCTCCTAGGAGAAGGACACTCCAAAATCAAATGATTGTTCTCTAGTCTTGGGTAGTGCCATAGCCTCTGTACCATGGTCTTCCACTGTCTTGGGTTAGAGTTCTCTTGCTTGAGGGTACACTCGGTCACACTATTCTATCTTATTTCTCTTCCTCTTGTTTTGTTAAAGTGTATATAGTTTATATAAGAAATATTTAATTTGATGTTGTTGCTGTTCTTAAAATAGTTTATTTTTCCATGTTTCCTTTCCTCACTGGGCTATTTTCCCTGTTGGAGCCCCTGAACTTATTGCATCTTACTTTTCCAACTAGGGTTGTAGCTTAGCAAGTAATAATAATAATAATAATAATAATAATAATAATAATAATAATAATAATGATAATAATAATAATAATGTTGTTGACCAGGCTGACATGAGTCTTTTTATTGTTTATATATGACATATCTGTTTTTGACGTTGTTAATAGTTTATATCGGACATATCTGTTTTGACGCTGTTACTGTTTTTAGAATGATATATTGTTAATTTATTCTCATCATTTATTTATTTCCTTATTTCCTTTCCTCACTGGGCTATTTTTCCCTGTTGGAGCCCTTGGGCTTACAGCATCTTGCTTTTCCAACTAGGGTTGTAGCTTGGCCAATAATAATAATAATAATAATAATAATAATAATAATGATAATAATAATAGTATTAATAATAACTGTGATTTATATCACGTCTCTAAAAGGATCTTTTCTCTGCAGTAGCTCTGTTTTGTTTTCAATAAAATTTTATCGCCTTATTGTTCTGATCTTGCAAGCGGTAGACCTACGAGGATGTGCTACCCACGCCAGCCTCATGGGTCACTATTGAAATATTGTAATTACCTAGAATTTATATCCTGTCCCTCAAATGGTCTTGGCTCCACTGGCTCGCTTCACTTGCAATTAAACATTATCTCACTGCTCCTCTGCTCTGTCAAGCTGTATGTGGATGAGCAATGTATGCCATGGGTCATGATTAAAGTATCATGATTACCTCTGATTTATAATCACGTCCATGAACTGGTCTTTGCTTCTCTGTGGCTCACTTTGCTCGCAATTAAATATTATCTCATTGCTCCTCTGTTCTGGCAAACGTTAGATGGGTGAGCTGCGAACATTGTGAGTCACTATTAATGTATCATTGTTACTTATAATTTATATCATACCCCTCATATGGTTTCTCTGACGGGGCTCACTTCGCTTGCAATTGGTTTTAGAATGATCTCATTACTCCTCTGTTCTGGCAAGCGTTACATGGACGAGCTGCGCACATTGTGAGTCTCTGTGAAAGTATCATTGTTACTTATAATTTATATCATACCCCTCATATGGTTTCTTTGTCGGGGCTCACTTCACATGCAATTAATTGAAAAATTATCTCCTTATTCCTCTGTTTAGCTAGTGGTTCATGGATGAACTGCTTATACGTCATGGGGGACAGTATTTTTGTGATATATTTGACATTCAGATGAGCATTAAGAGCTATATGGAACGGAGAGTGTTTTGAATATAATTAATGTCTAAAATATACGAAATTACACAAAATTTCGAATAGATGAAATTACGCTAGATTTCGAAATGAATTAAACTCGCATCTTGGAGACATGTTCTTATGACGGTAGTAATGCGGGATCTAAAACAACATAAGGGAATTTATGCAGAAATATTTGGAAGCTCTTAATTGGTTCAAAAAGCCAACTAATGATTACTTTAAAAAAAAAAAAAAAAAGATATTAATAGGGAATGCCAACAACGCATTTGGTCCACAGAACTATGGCAGAGGGCCATTTTTAGACATTCCATTCTAGTTTGTGTGACGATGTCCATATAATATAGATTTAAGAATTAGATTTAGTCTAAAATATCCTTCCGGTCTGGTCACCAAATTTCCAAATTTTCATTTTGAGACATGTACAGCAATACGTAAAATATAGAAATCCCCTTTTTGATGGCATTTGTGGACTAGGAAAAAGCCTTTGATAGTGTGCACCGGCCAATTTTGTGGAGTCCTGCATTCAGACCTAGAGCATGCTGATGCTGCTGTCCTTGTTAGCAGAACACCATGGGATTTTCAATGCTTGCTTACCAGAATGCATGAAATATTACACGAGGTTGGACTGAAGATAAATAGAAGAAAGACAGATGATGAGAATGAGTATGCAATGGAATATGAAATATCATTAGAAGGAGAAAGGATTAATGAGGAACTGAAAGCATTATGTCAGAACACCATAGGATTTGCAATCTTTAAGAGGTGGTGATACTGCGAACATATTGATTTTTTAGCTCTCATTGTGCCCCATTGTTACCCACTCCAGATCCTAGTGTCTGTTACAGTTTCCATTTATGCTTAGGTTCATTTCGTATTAGTCATTGACTCGATGCTCTACCCTGCTCCATCATCCGGTATTAAGTTTGGTCTCAGAGGTCCAGAGATATGACCAGCCCCAGAACCATGGTATTGTGTTGCAGTATACTGTCCCATAGAAAAATTGTATACACACATGATTCAGCCCTTGAATAACTGTAAACCCAAGTAAGGACCACGGGAAACCAGATAGTAGTTGACCTATTTGCCGCCCCAAATCTCTCAACCCTATCTGGCAAGAACAATAACGTCTTAAATTTAACCGTGAAATCTATGAAGCCATAAACTCAAGGACCACAGATTCTGAGCAGCCAACGCTCCCACAAAGCCATCATTTGTGATATGGTTACGAATCTTACAAGTTAACGCAAATCCTCTAGTTAACTTGCTGGAGTAGTGATGTGTGGTCTAGCCATAGGAAAGGTCAGTGTTTCCGGGGAATTGAATGACTCTTAACATATCCGTTGTGCATTCATCCCTCGAAACAAAGTGCAATTATATATATATATATATATATATATATATATATATATATATATATATATATATATATATATATATTTATATATATATATATATATATATATATATATATATATATATATATATAAATATATATATATATATATATATATATATATTTGTTTTTACTAAGCACTAAATTATACTAAAAAGACTTTGTACATGATGAATGTAATAAAAAGAAGGAACATTAAGTCTAACCAAACGACTTGGAAATGTTTCTAAAGTTTTACTAACAAACATAGTAAATTATTATAAAAGAAAATTAAGAGATATGGGTAACCAAAAAAAAAAAATTAACATTGGAGATCATAAGTATTCATTGTTATAGAACGAGGGCCTTCAGACTAAATGGCATGCATATTGAAGAAAAAAGGAAATAAAGGGAAATGATGTACAAACGAACAAATGCAGCGAGGAGTTATGTTAATTCAATGTTTTTGTATCATTTTATAATTATATATATTATTATACACACACACACACACACACACATATATATATATATATATATATATATATATATATATATATACACACATACATACTGTATATACACACTATACTGAGTGGTATATCTTTGCCAACGGTTATACTCGTATAAGCGGATGAGCAACTTAGTGGAGTAATGAGAGCTTTGGGTGTGGAGGAAATTCTGCCCTAAATCTCGATGAAGTCACTGGCAGCAGGGTGACGGATTGGGTTTAAAGCGATGGACAAACTGCCTCTTCAGCTTTTACTCCTGATGCCTGGCGGTTGATCTTACTAGAATTTGTATGGACCGGCAGGGGTCACTTGCCTTAGTTAGATAGGCACTGCGCATCACAAGGAACTGACTATCCTTTGATGTATCTAGCCAATAAGTCCTCTGTGGATTTAGTCAGTCATGGAAAGAGAAGATGAAAGAATGGCCTCCAGTCCCGGGCGTAGCGGGGTGCTAAGAATCTCCTGGTTTATAAATACTAAAATAAAATTGAAAATAGGTAATTGCAATGTTAGAACCATGAATCAGATTGGGAAGTTACAGCAAGTGGAGACTGAATTTATAAAATATAGTTTAGATATCTTGGCCCTAAGTGAAACACACTAAGGGATTGGTAAGGAAACTTTAGACCAAGGCAATATATATATCTACTCTGGAAGATCAGATGGAGTTGGAATGATGATGAAACCAAGAGCAGAAAGGCATTAGCCGAGCGGAGAGCTGTAAATAGTAGATTGTTACTAGCAAAGTTAAAATCAAAGCAGTGCAATATGAGTATTATAGTTTGCTATGCCCCAACAAATGATTCCCCCTGAAGAAAGGAAAGAGGAATACTATGAAGAACTGCAAAGTGTAGTAGATGAGATCCCAGAGAGAGATATGAAAATTGTGATTGGCGACTTCAATCCTAAAGTTGGAAGGAATAATCAAGGGATAGAGAATGTGATGAGTGTCTAGGGTGTTGGTGAAGTTGCAAATGAATTTCATGAGTTTCTGTTCAGAAAACAATTTTGTCATTAGAGATACTCTTTTTCAACACAAGAACATGCCCCACTGAAATTAAAACTGAAAGCACCCAACAGAAAGATAGATAGAATACCTAGGTTTGATACAACTAAGCTTTTAGTGGAAGAGCACAGACAAACATTTGAAATTGAATGTAGGAATCGATTTACAGTCAGAGAATGTAAGAGACAAAAATCAAACAATTAATGAAGAATGGTGTGATATTAAGAACATATATCAGTCAGTTGGTACTGAAGTCTTAGGACACCCAGTTACAAGGAGAAAGCCATGGATATCAAATGATACTTGGGATAATATAAAAAGGAGCCAAAGACAGAAATTGATTGTTGAAAGTTTCCGAGGAAGTAATGAAAATTACAAGGTAGAGCATGCTAAGTATTCCCTTATTGATAGTGAAGTGAAAGAAAAGCCAGGAATAACTGGAGAGAATATTTAGACAGTGAAGCAGATGAGGCTGACAACGCTATGAATTGAGAAAATGGCTATGGAATTTAGCAGACCTAGAGTATTCTGATGATGCTGTCCTTGTTAGCAGAACACCTCAGGATTTGCAATGCTTGCTTCCCAGAATACATGAAATATCACACGAGGTTGAGCTCAAGTTAAAAAGAAGAAAGACAGAGACGATGAGAACAGAGTATGCAATAGAAGATGAAATATTATTATTATTATTATTATTATTATTATTATTATTATTATTATTACTTGCTAAGCTACAACCCTAGTTTGGAAAAGCAGGATGCTATAAGCCCAGGGGCTCCAACAGGGAAAATAGCTCAGTGAGGAAAGGAAAAATGGAAAATAAAATATCTCAGGAAGAGTAACAACATTAAAATAAATATCTCCTATATAAACTATAAAAACTTAAAAAAAACAAGAGGAAGAGAAATAAGATAGAAGAGTGTGCTCGAGTGTACCCTCAAGCAAGAGAACCCTAAACCACGGCAGTGGAAGACCATGGTACAAAGGTTATGGCACTA
>NC_090763.1:21149276-21179276 GCF_036898095.1 Palaemon carinicauda | reverse complement strand
TTAAAGTCAAGCTGTCTTCCAGTTTGTTCTAATATGATATTTGTAAATAATTTATATATTATGGAGAGTAAACTTATTTGGCGGTACTTTTTCAGGCCTTGTGTCAGCTTTTTTTGTGAATTAATATAATGATAAAAGTTTTTCCAACCTGTAGGTATAGTGTATTTGGCCAGATATTTTACGTAAAGTTCAGCGAGTTTTACTACTATGAAATCTCCATTTATTATTAAATCAATTATTAGTCTATCGTCTGCTCCTGTACCTCTTTTCATGCCTTTTAATGCTTTCTTTACTTTTCCTACTGTTGTTACGTTTGGTACCGGCCCAGGTGTTTCATAAATTCTATTGGTAAAGTTATTTCTTATATCGATATTGTGTAGCATTGTATACAAATCCTCTCCAATATTTATCACTCCATCTATCAGCTCAACAACAAGTTTCCACGCTGATATTTATTAGTTACAAAGATAAACAAACACAGTACAGTCTAATTTGGAAATTAGATAAAAACATAGGCAGACACACAAGTTTCCCTTCATTTTGTAAATAGAGATATATAAACGAAAGATACCTAAACCTCATTTAAGAGACTCCATGACAGGTATACCTAGTCCATGGGCTGACATAAAATGAAGGCTAATCAAACACCGAGGTAAAAATAACAAGTTTGTGTAAAACTGACTTCTTGGTTGTGTATCTTGTGCCAGTTTCCTGTGGCAGTGTTTACGGGGTAAAGCCTGGTTGGTGATCCCTTATTTTCTTTGATTCGGAGGGGATTTGTGAAGGTAATAAGCTAGATATGTTTATGTATTTATGTATCCCTCGTTTATTTCATATTAATTAACATTAGCCTATACATCTATGCGTAATTATATTTGTATGTATCTTCCTAACCTTATTATTATTATTATTATTATTATTATTATTATTATTATTAATTGCTAAGCTACAACCCTAGTTGGAAAAGCAGGACGCTATAAGCCCAAGGGCTGCAGCGGTGGAAAATAGCCCAGTGAGAAAAAGAAATAAGGTAATATATAAACCATATTAAAAGTAGTGAATGAACGTGATAAGTTCACATAAGTGTGAAATTCTAAATGTTACAATATTTGTATTTTCCTATACGATCGGATAGAGCTGAAAAATGTGTATCTCTAAGTGGTATGGATTTCAGTGCCATGATATTGTTAAATAAATAACACGCCGGATAATAATTTTCGCTATATATACATTTGAATATCTGGTTGCCTTTAAGAATTACTACTTTATAATACGTACGTCAGTAACCAAATATTTTGCTTGCCCAAGTCTAAATTCAAGCACACACTTCTATCAATGCTCTCATTCACTTGTTATTTTAAAATGGTTTACGGGACTACCTCCATGTGTGAACTTAATTTTCCAAAGCTTTAGTACTATCCCTCTCTCTCTCTCTCTCTCTCTCTCTCTCTCTCTCTCTCTCTCTCTCTCTCTCTCTCTCTCTCTCTAATTACTCATATTCATGCTGTTGTAATTTAGTTATTTATCTTTAGTAGTTTATAATTTACTTCTGATTATTTTCCCTTAACTTTGAAGTTATCTCTATTGGCGTCGTAGGCATAAGACTATTTTTAGTAGCATTTCTCCCTAACCGGTTATGGTTGTACCATAGTACGTAAAGATATTAATGATAAAGCGTGAAAATTAAATTTATCAGAATTGCCATAACAATTGTCCGGAAGAAATAGATTTGGAGTTGTCACCACCTAGGCCGTGGTTCACCTACGAACTGGAAGCCCCGAAAAGCTCAGTGCACAGATTAAGCTGGGACTTTCAGATATTTTTATATGCCTTATCTTCTGCGTTATTTACGCATTTTTTTTTATTGGCCTCTCCTAGATACCCTCCTTAATCATCTATGCATTTGTAGCTTTCGTTCTCCTCTCCATTTTTCCCGTATAGCCAAGTTTTCCAAATCATTTATGATAACTAGGCTTACATACCTGAAAAAAAAGTTTACTCCTGATAGCTTTCAACATTCAGTTTTTGTCCCTTTTTTCTAAGAGAATCGTGGATTCTCTCTCTCTCTCTCTCTCTCTCTCTCTCTCTCTCTCTCTCTCTCTCTCTCTCTCTCTCTCTCTCATTAATCGCCTTCACAAGGTCAGACATTTTTGCTGACGCAGTTCCAGTATCTTTCATCATCTTACGAAATCTGTAACGATTTTTATCCATTCAGAAACGTAGACCAAAACGTGTGTTACAGTACGTTTCTTCATTCCCTGTACAATACGCGTATCCATTCCCTGGCGTTGAGGGTTAAAGGTAAAACAAGATCTGCTTTTAGTCAGAAGATAGAATTGAACGGCGATGAATTTGTCTGCTGAAATCCCATGCAATAAGATGACTTCTGACTTTAAAGTAGTGTTGCCAAGTGTAAGGACTTTTCTCATCGTCTCTAAGAGCAAATTGCCTAATATCTAGATGAAGATTATAGTAGGCAACACTGCTCGATTTATTCTGATTAATTTTGTCACTGTCCTTGATTTAGACTATTATGTGATCTTACTGGAAGGTTTGCTTTAAACCTCTACTTTATGAGGCCTTTTTTAAATTGCCATGTTTATGTTTATTAAGAATAATTATCATTATTATTATGAAGGATAATTATCATTATTAAAATTGATTATTATTATTATTATTATTATAAATTATATTATTATTATTATTATTATTATTATTATTATTATTATTATTATTATTATTTAAGTGACGAGAAGCCTTGAAGTGGTGTTTTGAGATTTCCATTCTCATCGCCATCCCCAAACTACTGATGCGTCATATCCGTCATCCCAATGATTTCTTAGGCTAGTATCTTCGTCCACTAAAATATCCTTCCCCAATCCTTTTTCAATTTATCACCCCCCCCCCCCCCCATCTAATACCTCTAATAGGTTTAGCCAATCCCTCTTAACCTCATCTCCTTTATTCATCCTTGCCACACAATATCCCAGTGTAGACTTATGTTAGGTACCTTTCTTCATTTCTAAGCTTCTGACTTTGACTTTGTTTCTTAATTCTCCCAGCTTTTTCCTCTTTCCTGCTTAATTATTATTATTATTATTATTATTATTATTATTATTATTATTATTATTATTATTATTAGCCAAGCTACAAGCCTAGTTGGAAAAGCAAGATGCTATAAGCCCAAGGGCTCCAACAGAAAAAAATAGCCCAGTGAGGAAAGGACATAAGGAAATAAATAAATGATGAGAAAGAATTAACAATAAATTATTCTACTAACAGTAACAACGTCAGAACAGATATGTCACATATAAACTATAAAAAGACTTATGTCAGCCTGTTCAACATAAAAACATTCGCTGCAACTTTGAACTTATGAAGTTCTACTGATTCAACTACCCGATTAGGAAGATCATTCCACATGTTTCTGAATCATACATCATCACAAGTCTGATTATGGTACATTTGATCCTGGTTTTCAAATTTCAGTCCCTCTTAATGAGAGAATGCCTTGAGGAAGTCATTGAGCTTCACCAAGGCATATCATTCCCCTGCTGAAATTTGGTGACGGGCAAGAGGCCTCTCGAACTTGGGGAGATTGTTCCCCCAGTTCGAATTCAAATTTCTCTCTCTTTCATCTTTTTCTTCCTCTTGATATTACTTCGACCTTCTCCTAATTTTATAAACTTTCTTTCGTGTTGCTGTCCCAACTCTATGAGAAAAATTTCCCTTATTTTATATATATATATATATATATATATATATATATATATATATATATATATATATATATATATATATTTGTCGTGGATGTTTCTACTTCCGTTATTGCTGCCTGCTTCGATGAATGGGAGGTGGTGTCATGGTTGGGAGGTATTTGCATTCAAAGCTATATGTGAGAGGATTGGATGATCTCAGCCATCCCGAAGATGGTTTGGACCTTTTTGGCGGAACTATTCTCAAGTGTTGGGTCTTCGGAATCCAGGGGGATCCAATGCTTGGGGTAGGACTCTTGGCTTTTGGCCGGAAGCCTATCATTATAGATATGGGAAGGATGATTCCATAGTTTCTTGGTCTCGGTCCTAACTGGCTGATTCAGCTTACACTGTGCTTCTATATCTGTTTTGGTGTTATCCTTTGGGTAGGGTATGGAGTGGACCATCTGGAAAGTATACTCTGTGTCGATAGTGGAGAAGGCAAATTTCCTATCTGACGTATGGTGCCTCAATATTCTCGAACAGGTAAACCTAACAAATCAACCCCTATCCCAACCCCTGCGTGTTGGATTTTTCAAATAACGAACCCCCATCCCCTGGATACGCTGACTCTTCCCTGGCATTGTTGACAACCTCTGCTAATTTAATTAAGGAAAATTCTGTTGACTACCTTGGAATTAAAAAAAGACCACTCTACTGATGTTAGAAAATCTAGTAATTTGGGTAACACAAGGAAACTGCGAATCCTTCATGTTACCCAAATTCCACTAGAGACAAACTATGGTGATATATATAGAGCATTTGAGTGCTATGGATTGATAAAGGAAATAAGGATGATACTTGGAGATGAAAAATGGGACTCATGGATATCTTGTGATAGTCATGACGAATCGTTTGATGCCGTTTGTAATATTAGTAATACTGAAATTAATAACTTGAACATCATGGGAGCTCTTTGTGATAAGGTCCCAAAGGAATTGGATGTATACAAACCTGCTGATTGGTTTGAAAAAGACGTAAATGTACCCATGCCTTCACAAAGAAAGCCAAAACCATCAATGTGTCTTGTAGCTGAACCTAAAGGGATAATAGGGAATTATTTTAAAACATGTAAGTTGATTCAGAAAAAAAGTTGGAACCATTGCACCTGGTGATATATCTCAATTTGGGAAAAATTGTTATCTCATCCATGCCAAATTCCCGACGCAGTCTGCAATACTATCTAACTTACAGACAGGCAGTGATGAAATTACATTATAAATGAAACCTCATCTAAATTTTAGTTATGGAAGGGGAGTGGTCTTTAATAAAGGCCTGTACAAATTTACAGAGGAGATACTTTTCATGTATCCACTAAATGAATCGAAAGTGCACAGGGTTCCTGGAACATCGATGATTATACTTAATTTCCAGGATGCTGATGTACCTTTCCATATCGTTATTGAAAATTAATGCATTAAAGTTCGTCCTTTCAAGCAAAAGCCCTTGTAGTGCTTTAATTGTTTTAAATTTGGACACCCATGTAAAGTTTGCCAAAATGAAAAAATGTGTGGTATTTGCTCAAAATCCTATCATGGAGACTGTACACTTGAGGCCAGGTGTTTAAACTGGAATTAGAATCATAAATCAACTGATAGGAGATGCAAACTGTATAAGTTGAAGGAAGCTGCCCTAAACAAATCAAGTTTAGGACACAAGTGTTTATGCAATGTGAAAACACTGATGAATAAATAACTAGCTATGCAAAGGCCTTACAATCAAAAGGAAATTTACCACAAGAGACATCAAACCCACCTAGCACTGCCAGTAATTTTAAGAAAAGAAATACGTCATCTAATAATAAAGTGCTGTATGACGAGGTAAGCATATTGCCTTCTGAGGCTCTGCCACGGTATATTAAAACTGGGACATTGCCCATTTCTGTACAGCCTTCGTCCCCCATTACCAACAATACTACTAACCTCTCTCAGGCTATGTCCTTGCCTGATTTGATGGAGATTCCACCTGAAACCAAATTACCAAGTGCACCTGTATTGGGAAGGTGCAAACACCTGGCAGCTCACCACCTGTTAATCGAAAAAGAGAGACACCTCCATCTCTCTCGCCCCCTTCCATAAGAAATATCAAAGTTATGACGTCAAATAAATATGATGTTTTGTCTGTTGATGTTTCTGATCAACTGGAAGTCAATTTGAATAAATCAGAAATTCAAGTTGAGGTCCACCATCCCCACAACAATTAGATTAAAAAGACAAAAAGATAATCATGAATGCAAATCCCAAGGTATCAAGACCCTCTTTAATAAAACCACCTGGAAATAGTGTTAGATCAAAATCTGCTAATGGGAAGACTTCATCTTAGGGGTCTACCAAAATATAAACCATAGTTTTTTCCTCCATTTTGCAATGGAATTGTCAGGGTTTAAGGGCCAAATATGAAGAAATTATGCTCCTCATTCATGAGCATTCCCCCATAATTATATGTCTACAGGAGAGAAAACTTGATCATAATACTCCTTGTCCTCGAAAATATAATAGTTATAGGACACCATGGCGGAAGTCTCATAATCGTCATCGAGATGTTCTCCAAATATCTTTGTCTATTCGTACACCTTTGCAGGCAGTGGTTGTACAGATTGGTATAGGGAGAAACTATACAATTTGTTCTCTGTACTTGCCTCCAAATGATAAAACTTTGTATGATAATTTAGTAAAGGTGATTCAACAACTCCCTCAACCTTTTCTTTTACTGGGACATTTAAATGATAGACATCCTTTGTGGGGTGATGATTTAGCAAACACGAGGGGAACTATCATATCATTAATTGTGGAAAATGAAGATGTGGGACTCCTTAATACAGGAGAGCTCACACATTTTCATGTCCAGACAGGTACCTTGTCATGTATTGACCTATCAATCGTAAGCTCTAATTGCCTTCTCGATTTTGATTGGAGGACATTAGATGATTGGCATACTAGTGATCATGCACCAATCATTATAAACACCAACAAAGGTCCGCCTTTACAAAGATCGCCACGATGGAATCTTGACAAGGTGGACTGGAATAAATTTTGTGAGTTAAGCAAATTTGAAGGGGATGCAGAACAGTATGAAAATATTGATGATGATATAGATTTACTGAATGAAACTCTCCATACAGCAGGAGTCAATTCAATTCCCAAAACAGCAGGGTTATTCATACGATGACCAGTCCCCTGGTGGTTCTTAGAACTAACTACCCTGCACAGAGCCACAAGAAGATCTCAAACTCGATTGCGCAGACGCTGTACTGAGGAGAATTTAATTATATACAAGAAATGTAGAGCACAGTTCCGTCGTGCCATGAAAGAAGGTAGGCGACACTCATGGGTGTCTTTAGTTTCCTCTATTACCTGTAGAACACCACCATCTTCTGTGTGGAGGAAAGTAAAAAGGATAGCAGGTAAATGCACCCCCAACCCACCACCAGTTTGAAGGTGAATGGTCATTATGTGACTGGAGTAACTTAAGTTAGCTATGCCCTGACTGATCATTTCCCAAATGTATCATGCAAGTGTGTAGCATCCCCTGGTCACCAGTATAGGAACATTGAAGCAAAGAAAGTTTTAAATTTTGCAACAGGAATGGAGGAGTCATTCAATTCTCCTTTTACTGAAAGAGAATTTTATTCTGCACTTTCTACTTGTAATGATATAGCCCCTGGACCCGATGGAATTCCATATGCAATGATTAAACATGTACTTGTTAATACCAAGTTATTTATTTTACCCATTATTAATAGAATCTGACATGATCATAGTTATCCAGGTGTTTGGGAAGTAGCCATTATTTTAGCGTTTTTAAAACCAGGTAAGGATACGTTTTTAGCAGCGAGCTATCGACCAATTTTATTGACGTCTTGCTTATGTAAGATCATGGAGTGTTGATACGACTTGAGTCCTCTATTTGTGAAGCCTTTCCTTCCAAACAGCACCATGTAACAATATTTTTTGACCGTGAAAAGGCATATGATTCTGCATTGAGATATGATATACTTAAAACCATTCATAATTTAGGATTATGGTATGACGAGAGCTACCATTGTTCATTCAATCATTTATTTCACATAGATTTTTTCAAGTGAGAGTAGGGGAAGCTCTATCAGAGAGGAAATGTGAGGAAGGAGGAGTTCCCCAGGGTAGCGTGCTAAGTGTAACCCTATTTGCTCTAGCTATTAATGGGATATCCTCAGTAATTCCCCAAGATATTCTCTCAACACTATTTGTAGATGATCTCACCATATCATTTGCTGGAACTAGAATGGCAATGGTTGAGAGAAAATTCCAACTCTCAGTTGACAAAATCATTCAGTGGGCTGATATGAATGGGTTAAAGTTTTCAACAAGCAAAACTACTGCTGTCCATTTTTGTCGTATTCGGGGAGTACACCCAGACCCGGATATATACATTAAAAGTCAACGGATTCCATGTGTAAATGAAGCTAGGTTTTTAGGTTTGATATTTGGTTGTAGGCTTCCATGGGTTCCTCACTTAAAGGAATTAAAAGCTAAATGTCTTGAGACTCTGAATCTTCTAAAAGTATTGTCCCATACATCATGGGGGAAGACTGCAAAACTATTTTAGAATTATACAATGCTTTAATTTTTTCAAAAACTTTATGGCTGTGAAATATACTCCTCAGCCACCCCAAGTCAATTAGAAATTTTACATTCTATACACCATACTGGTATCAGATTGACAACAGGAGCATTTAGAACTTCGCCGATTCCAAGCCTCTTTGTTGATGCCGGATAATTACCATTAGACCTTTACCGAAAGTCTTCTGTTATTCGGTATTGGTTTAGGTTGTAAAGACTTCCTAATTCTTTAGCCTGTTGAACTGCAAGCCTTGTAAGGCACTCAACATATTTTGAATTACAGCCAAAATCCCCTCAACCAAATGGTTTTCGGGTGAAACAATTGATAGACTGTCTTGATACAGTTAGAACTAAGGTGCTTCCATTTAAGGTATTGTCAACGCCTCTGTGAAAATTACCAGAGATATCTTTTTGTAAATATTTTATTGGAGTTAAAAAAAATATGACCGACTTAGAAGCCAGGTCTTGTTTTATGGAACATGTTGCAGAACATAATGAATAAAGTTTTATATATACTGATGGCTCCAAATCTGATGCTGGCGTTGGATTTGGAGTACAGTATATAGTAATGGTATTAATTGTAGAGGTGCACTTCCTCTAACAGCTTTCACATTCACGGCTGCTCTTAAATTCTTTTGCAGCTACTACTTTAACCCTCATCCTCACAGTCTCCCTCTTAGCTTAACGTAGGTTATTTGAGAGTCTTCGCCTGTTTTAGATCTAGACGTATTCTATCTTGTATAGATAACCTATCTCCTCATTGCTTTCTAGATAAAACATTTACCTCCATATATACCAAGCCAAGAGATTCTTTCCTACCCTCTTAATCTTTTCAATATAGTATTAGCCAACAGAAACAGAAAGGAACTAAGTTGTGTTAGCCTCTTGGAAACGTCCCTGTCTCGTAATCTGTTGAATGTGAGTTCGATACCTGCTCATGCTTGATAATTTTTAGTGTCTGCAACCTCAGGGTCCTTGTGAGCTAGGGATGGGGTGGGTGGAGATTTGGCAACCTATAGGTTTACCTGCTGAGTCATCAATAGACATTGCATGGCTCTCTCTGAGTCCTAGCTTGATTGATAGGGGCCTTGGGCGCTGATCATATGTATGTGGTTCCTTGCCTCTGCCATCCATGATCTACCTTTAAATCTGTAAGCGCCGATACTCAAAATAAAGTTGTTAGCACTACTTTCTAAATAACATCATGACAGCCTGTGTCAAGACAGGAATGTGTATTATTATTATTATTATTATTATTATTATTATTGTCTAAGCAACAACTCTAGTTGGAAAAGTAGGATGCTATAAGCCTAAGGGCTCCAACATAGAAAATAGCCCAGTGAGGAAAGCGAATAAGAAACAGGTGGAATAGTGAGTGCACCCTCATGCAAGAGAACTCTAACCTACTAATACAAGAAAGTGGGAGGTCATGGTACAGAGGCTATGGCACTATCCTACACTAGACATGGTTTGATTTTAGAGCGTCCTTCTCCTTGAAGAGCTGCTTACCATAGCTAAAGAATTTCCTCAACCCTAGCAAAAGGAAGGTAGCCACATCTCAGTAGTTCGCCCCTAAGTGAAATTTTTTTTATTCTGATAACTTAGTGTTGTCGGGTGTGTTAGAAAAGAAGGGGATTTGTAAAGAATAGGCTAGACTATTTGGTGTATGTGTAGGCAAGAAAAAATGAGCCGTAACCAGAGGGATCCAATGCAGTACAATCTTGCCAATCAAAGGACCCATAACACTAGCGGTAGTATTTCAACGGATGACTGATGAAAAAAAAAAAAACGGCTCTTAGCGCTTATCTCTTAACTGATTATACTGATTGTGAGTGTGGGCCACTGGGTGAAAAGATTATGATTGAAAATCTGAGCGCTATTACACATCATTTCGACCAACCTGTCTAACTTTTCAGGCGCTCCCCTCTTTCTTAACCGGCAAATTTACCTCCCGTCGTATTCTATTAATTGCTTTCCCTCTGTTTGAAAATATACAGAAGAGCTAGGCACTTTTTCATGCAAGCTGTGTCATTGTAATGACCGTATTAACTGTACAGGTCTTCCTCTATTCAAATGAAACCTTAGTGCTGTTCACCCAGTCGTAGGTACTCAAAATCTATCATCAATGATCGGTTTAAAATCTGTGCTTCTCTGATCTGATGGTTTGCGTCCTCTAGAATTGCCACCCTGCATGACATGTCGCTTTTTGAACTCTCAGGTACCAACACTCTTTCTTCTTTCATTTAGATTGGATTTTATTTTATTCATGTAATTTGGGCAATATAGCCTATACCACACTGAGACCGGGAAGGCCTTTCAGGATGCACCTGGTAAAAAAAAAAAAAATTGTTTCACAGGAAAGTGAAAGGTAAAATAAGTTGGAGATTAAACGTTAACAGGGTAAAACTTTTTTTCGTTAGGTTTACTCTCCCTCTCTCTCTCTCTTATATATATATATATATATATATATATATATATATATATATATATATATATATATATATATATATATATATATATGTGTGTGTGTGTGTGTGTGTGTGTGTGTGTCGTTTGATTGTCAGCCGTTTCTTGCTCATTGCAGGACAAAGGCCTCAGACACGTTACATGAGAGAGAGAGAGAGAGATTCTCCTTGTGATATGAGCGCAAGCACACAAATTTCGAAATCCTGCTATCTTGGAAAGTGAATCACCTTTCTATGGATTTTGCAATTTACTCGGAAGACCATTTCAAATTAATTACAGGATTAAAAAATCCGTCTCATTGATATCTTGAAGATTCGCTTGATCCCTTTCGAAGATTGTGGGTGATATAAAAGTTCTCCAATGTTATGATCGATAACATGTGTAAGACCTCCGTCGCTGAAACGAACGTATGTAACAACCTTGCCTATCGAACACGTATGATACGGAACGAACCAGACGTTCCTGCATACGGTTCGTGCGTCGCCTCCTATAAAAGCAAGGAAAACCACTGAAGAATGTGTCATTTCCAGCAACACTCCCGCACTAGTTGAGACACTTTAGAGTGAGAGGTTTTCCCAGTTAATATAGTCTCGTGTAGGAAAACAGAGCGGTCGGATAATATCGAAATCTTTAATCCCATTCAAAACGTCAACTGTATTCTCCGGGCGTAGGCCTACTTTAAAACTCTCACTGAAAGGAAGCTCCGTAAGCAATTACTTTCACCCTGTAAAACGATCAATTGTCAGTTATTGCAATTCCAAAAGCTCTTACAAACCGTCCAATCTTCCAGGCTGCTGTTTATTGATTAGTCGGTTAACTTATTTCGGTCAACCAGAAGTAGGCCTACAGTTCTAATGACTGTCCCAGAACTTCAAGAAATGAACCAAGAAAAGGATATTGAACTTACCGTAAGTATGTGTGCTATTTAGTCTTATTTATTTATTTATTTTTTTTTTTTTGGCGTAATTCAGACTTCAAACCATTCGAAGTAGTTTAAGCTTGGGTGGTGTAGATCCACGGTCTTGGCTTCAGGCCTTGTAAAAAATATTTGTATTGCCGTAAACCAATTTTCGTAAGTTATTCCAATTCGTGTCTGGCATGAATTAGGCGTACACGAGGTTACGCCTTTTGTAATTATACATGTTTATATGTTTAGTATATATACACGCGTATATATATATATATATATATATATATATATATATATATATATATATATATATATATATATATATATATATATATATAAAGGGTTCGTATATCCGCCACGATCACCAGATCTGTACTAATTGAGGCCACCCATACCAGGTTGGTTTGCTGTGAGCGATCAGATCAAAATCACCCATTGCCAATCCGCTCTGGCATGGATTAACATGTCTGAGGCTTTATATATATATATATATATATATATATATATATATATATATATATATATATATATATATATATATATATATATATATATAAACAATCATACACACATGACTAGACACAATTTTTATTGTTGTAAAGTTTTTAAAAGTCAAAGATATTTAAGTTTATTTTTTTTTTTCAGAAAAATTTGTCTGATATTTTAGTAATAATGAGATTATGTATTTTAAAATATTACAATACTTAAGAAGCATAGGATTTATAGATAAGATTAAATATTTCATTCATCATAGATTTGTATCTCATGAATTGTTTTTATCTCTTATATTTACTCTATTTTTCTATTATTATTGAGACTTCAATATATATTATATTTTATCTCTCCCGAATAAATTAGGGCTTGTGAGTCAAGCTTTGCTTATATGAATGGTAAATCTCGTTTTAAGAATAATAATAATGTATGTAAGCGACTGGTTGTGTTTTTAGGTTTGTCTGTATAAATTGCAGTCTATGTAACATTAATATACAAGTCACAGAATTATGTAGTATAATAATATGATAAGGTTGTGGAGAATTTTTATGTGAATGGTTGAGTGGGAACTTAGTCCAGGAAAGTCTCCCTACGGCAATTACCCAAAGCTCAACAGGGGAGGATAATGAGCACTTACTCTCGGGACACAAACGCCCTGCTAATACTTTACTGCCATAGTTCACTGACCGTCACTCTTAAATACAAAAGGAGGCAATTTTACTGTCCAGAGGCCGGAGAACTCCACACAATTTTGAAATAATTTATGGCCTACTCTAGCTTTGTCAGGGCTAGAGTCATCTCACTCTAAGGCTCTGTTTCGATTCCGTCCCAGTGACCCCAGTGAGATGCTGTACAGGTAACTTACGTTAATGCAACTAGAGACAATAAAAAAAGGGGGGAACAGTGGAGTATAAAAGTATAAAGTAAAGTTAAATGGGGATCTTCACCTTCAAAGCACTAAGTTAAAGAGCGTACACTCGCTGATACCAACTCACCTGTTTAGAGTAGGTTACTCTCAACACCTTGGGTACTTCTGACCCGTCAAATAGTATAAATTAGCTAAATTCATATAGTGTGGTTAAAGATACCAAAATGTGTAATCTATTCCAAATGATTTATTACAGAAAAGGGAATGGAAATAACTCGATGATTTTAACACAACAAATTAAAAATTGGAAAAAAAATATCAGTAACTCAAATATAAGTTTTACATGTGATAAAATGAATAAGTGAATTTACAACAAAAACTTGAAAACGTTGAACGGAATTAACACGTGGATTAAACCTCAAACAGAATAAATAAGTCAAAACATTCTGATCAACAATTTGTGCGGTAGGATGCTGTGAGGTCTCAACATGTGGTCAGTGACCTCAAGCAATTACCAAGATCAAAAAAATATGAATACATTAATTTCCATGCACGCAGCCCGAAAGATGTAATGCCAAATAATACCTAAACTTAACTTATGAGAAATTGAAACTTATCTAAAGGGGGAATGGCCATTAGTTAAACTCACAAGATTTTTATATGTTGTGGGCGCCCGTGTCCTAAATGTGGCGGTCTTCAGTTTGCTCACTAGGCCTACAGTACTTAATTTGCAGAGTCAACGGCCCCCTCCAAGCTCTCCAACTAGCCCCCAAGACTGGAACCGACGTGCTGTAGAATTAGCAGCTATGCACTAACACTGGTCATTTGCTTGACCTCTTCTACGACGTATTCTTGGCTAGTTATTGTGTAAGGGGACAGGCTAGTGATGGAGAGTGGGAGCACGAGGTTGACATTGGAGCCTGACTGGGCAGCTCCGTTTCGTACCGTGGCCTGTATGTTTGTGAGGTCGAGTTCAGGTCAGCTGCGTCCTCCTTTCTTCCCAAAAAAAAAGCATATCTTGGTGCGTAGGTCTACAGTCTTGAGATGCCAACTCTCATTTAGGACAGGCTCAAAAATCTTGTGCCTTGTGAATTTCAAGCAACACACTTATTTAGAATACAAGGAGAAATCTTGCAACTCCAGGGGGCAAAGATAATCCTAATTCTAAACAATTGGCATACAGAATAAAAATGAAACTAAAAGGTAATTTAGCAAGTCGGGCTTACGTGTGTGGACAACCATACCTCCTAGACTAGCAGACTTGAGTTGTAATTAAGAGATTTAAAATACTGTACCTAAATACTTACGGTAGAATAATGTATACAAACAACACAAAAGTATTAATCTTGGGACACTCGCTTAAGAAAGAGACATTACTCACATTTTTCCCAACCGTGACGTCACGAACAATAACAAAGTCTACGTATTAACTATGAAGAAGAAGAGTAGTGAAGAAAATTCTTCACACCCTGGGGATAAAGGGAGGAAAAAGAGAAGGGTTAGTGTAGACTAATGCAATGTGGATTAGGTGTTAGTATATGAGATGAGTATACTAAATGAATAAAGAATAAATGTGACTAGTTGCGCTATGCTATGTCAGCGATTGGCATTAAGTTGAACCGCGTACGAGATGAGTGCGAAGTACGATTTACAAGCGAGAGTCAAACAAAAGTGGTACGTATACAAGCGGAAGTAAAACAGAGTTAACTGTGACTTAGTACAAAAGGGTAACTACAACTGCAAGATAAGAGCGGAGGGAAGGACAAATCAAAAACTTCAGCAGTCCTTCACATGGTTGAGGAAGACTATGTAAAGCTACTACAAGATCTCCTGGAATAGGGCTCGCGCACGTTCAGCAGAGGCCCGTGTAGGCCTGGCGTGGCGAGGCGCCGCGATGACTCCAGGAGACCTAGCTTCGGCTGTGGTCTCATCATTTCTCTCGGCCAGTTGGTCTCTAGGAGGACTGTCGAGATTTTCGAGAGGAGGGGTGTTAGGAGGTTCCTCCTCACTTGGTTCGGATAGCGTTTGGCCATTTTCGTTAACCTCCAAAGGTATGAGTCGGTTGACTGGACGTACATACTCTCCATTTGCAGAGCGGACCTTGACTGTTCTTATGTGTCCATCTCGACCTGGGTATACTTCGAGTATACGGGTCAAAGGGTACTCCTCTCGGTTGACCTCGTCCAGAATCAACAAGCATAAATCTCCAACTCTAGGAATGTTCGGGTGGAGGCGACTAGACTTCTGGTGTCGTTCTCGAAGGGAACTGACATAGTCGTACTTCCACCTCTTCAGGAATGTTTGCAGCATGTTGGTCAGCTTCTGGTAATCTTTGCGGAGGATGTCCCCTTCTCGAAAAGTAGGATCAGTCAAGTCAGCCAGGTGGACTTGAGGTGCTAATGAGAGGGTTCGACCATAGAGTAAGTGGCTTGGGGTCAAAGGAGTATCAGTGGGGTCGTCAGCATCCAGATATGTTAGAGGCCGATCATTCACCACGCATTCTACTTCTCGGACCAAGGTCACAAACTCATCATACGTAGGGTGGCAACGGTAAGTGGCTTTGCGCAAGTTGAGTTTGGTAAACCCAATCAAGCGCTCGTAAAACCCTCCTTGCCACGGGGCTCGAGGAGTGATGAACTTCCAAGTGAGGTTGTGGGCCCGTTTGAACCCGTCGATAACAGGGTGTTGCATGAGTTCTGTCAAGAGTGTCTGACCAGCTTGAAAGGTTGAGGCATTGTCAGACACAAGGCACTGGGGCATCCCAAATCGGGCAGCCAGCCTTCGTATCGCTTGGACTAGTTCCACAACTGTCAAGGAAGTAGTAGTTTCTAAAGCTACTGCCCGCGTGGCAGCGCAGGTAAACAGCAGTACGTACACCATGTCCACATGGGAATGATGCACTTTGAAGCCGCCAGTGTAGTCCAGTCCAGTTACTCTGAAAGGGACCTCAGCATTGAGGCGGTTAGGGTGGACTGGAGCTAACGGTGGGGTTGGGTACGGCTGGCCTTGTACTCTTTTGCAATGTATGCACCGTTTGAGAATCTTCTTCACTTGCTGGCGCATTCGGGGAACCCAAAATTCCTTGCGTAAGTGGACAAGAAGAGTGGAGGTGTTACAGTGCAGCAGCACTTCATGCCAATGCTCAACAATAAGTTTCCAGAGAGCACAATGGGACTCTAGGAGAATGGGGTCCATGTAGCCGGACTCCGGGGGTGCATCACTGAGGCGGGATCGGCCTCTTAGAACACCGTTATTGTCAATATAGGGCTTCCGTTGTCCGATAAAGGCTCGTTCATCGGACGTCAACAAGGCGGGTTTACCTTGCAATTGTCGTAATATTTGGGGGTAACTGGCCGCCTGTGACACACGAATGATGGCGGTAAGTGGTCTTCGTGGGAACCTTTGGACTAAATGGGGGAATTTGTGCTCAGCCCATCCGCTCGTCAGGCGCAGCAAGGCTGCATAGCTCCTAACTGCCTCATCAAGAGATGAGAAATGAGCAAATCTTTGAGTTTGCGGTGGCAAAAGTCTAATGGGACAAGCTTTTATCTCCCATTCAGTAGGGAATCTGCTTTGGTCCGGGTAAGCTGAGACGTCGATCAGCCAGGCTGGTCCATGAAGCCATAAGTTGGACTTGAGGACGACTTTGGCGGCTACTCCCCGCGACGCCAGGTCCGCGGGATTGCAGGACGTGGGGACATGCTTGAGAAGCAACCGACAGTTCAACCTTATACGGTTTATCTCCTCAACCCTATTGAGAACATATGGGGACGTGCTCTGCCGGCTGTGTACCCACTGCAGGGCCGTGGAGGCATCGGACCACACTGTCGTAGAGACGTATGTTTCTGGACGTAATTCTATCAGATACTGGGCTAGTCGGCATCCAAACAGGAGTGCGGTCAACTCAAGCTTGGGAATGGACTGACTCTCGTCCAATTCCAGCATACGTTTAGGGGTAACTCGTGCCTTGGCTGTGAGGAGCTGGCATTTACCTTCAATTGTGACCACGTAGCAAGCCACTCCAAAGGCTTGCTTGGAGGCATCTGCAAACACATGTAATGCAGCCTGGTGACCCTGATGTGCATTTCGAGGCACCTTAATGTTCTCGAGACCCTTGTATTTCTTAAGAATGGCACCGAGCTCGCGGATCAATTCTTCGCTCAGGCGTGAATCCCAACTTTGATCCATCATCCAGAGTTTCTGAATGAAGAGTTTGCCGAGGATAGTGACCGGCGAGATCAGGCCAATAGGGTCGTAGATGGAAGAAAACAGAGAGACAACCTTCCTCTTGGTGTTGACGTGTGAATAGTCCTCTAACATCAGTCCTGAGGGGAGCTTGACGGCTAATGTGTCATCCGCGGTGTTCCAGTCCAGACCGAGGTAATCTTGGGGGCCCGTTTCGGTGAAGTCTCCCGAGATGGGGGCATTAGTGGTCCATTTGGCAAGGGGCATGTTGGCTTCCAGCATAATTTTTTCTATGGACTGTCTTTCACTAAGGATGTCCGTGGGCGAGTCGTAGCAACGTTGAAAGTTGTCAACGTAGAAGCTTGTTTTAAGCTGTGAGGCAAGACTACTCGTTTGAGCATCCAGGTGGTGTTGGATTGTCTGGTTGAGCAAATATGGGCTCGAGGTGGCCCCAAACAGGACCACTTTGAAGCGGTACGCAACAACTTCGGACATACTGGAGTCCTTAAAGAAAAGAAACCGACAGTAATCACGGTGTTCCTGAGCGATCTCAATCCGCAGGAAAGCCTTAGAGATGTCTGCCGTCAAACCAAATGGCTTTTCCCTAAACCGGAGGATCATGGACTGAATTTTTGAGGCTAAGTTTGGCCCGGTGTACAAGGATTCATTCAGAGACCTTGAATTTGGTCCCGATTTAGCCGAGGCATTGAATACTATGCGCATTGGTGTGGAGGTGGAATTTTTGAGGACAGGATGATGGGGTAGGTAGTGCATTTGACCGTCATTATGAGGTTCTAGCTCGACCGGCTCGATAAAGCCCTCCTTCATGTACTCGTCAAGGATGGCTTGGTACTTGATGAATAACTGAGGGTCTTTAGATTTTTTAAGGGACATCAGCTGGGCAAAAGCCCTACCAAAATTTATCTCTGGTCGGCTATCACTCTTGAAGGGTAGTTGCACTGTGTATCTTCCGTTTGCGTACCGTGTAGTACGCTTGAAGAGATCAACGGCCTGTGCCTCAAGATGGCTGAAGGGTTCATTGCTTATGCCCACAGCATCGAGTTTCCAAAGATTCTCGACGGGGGGCTCTACTCCCACAGGGTCTGTTACGCTGATGCGGTTTAGTGTGAGCGACAGACTATCAACCTCTGGGGGTTCTGTCCCTTCTCGTGACCAATCTGGCAGCTCTCCCCAAACCACATATCCACCTGGTGTACTGAACAAGTTGACACCCTTGATGTTGTGAGTGCGCTTGAGGAGTCGGGGAAGGTAATCGGCTCCGAGGATGATCTCTATGCCAGTGGCATTGTCATCTGGCTGCCTGTCTGCAAGACGTAGACCACTAGCCTCTAGAGTGCGAACTGCATGGGTATATCCAGGCGTCCTTATGTTCTTCCCCACGTTCGGGTTGACAATGGCAACGACCTTATGCTTGCGGCGACCAATTTTCAAATTGAACTGCACCAAGTCTGAACACTGAGGTGGTTCGTCCATGTTGAACGAGTTGAGTCGGAACACGATTTTTCCGACAGGAGCAAGGTTCAGTGACTTGACTACATTGGGATGAACAAACGTGCGTTGGGCACCACAATCCAGGAAAACTCGGGTGGTGTGTTTAAGTTTTCCATTAATTAGATCGCCAGTGAAGGTGGGTAGAACAGCAGGGTTTATTTCGTTCGCCTGGTTGGTTTGTTCAGTCTCACTCGAGGCTATGTGGTTAAGTTGAACAGAAGGTGGATCTGCTCTTGGCCCATCGGGTTGGTGACCCACGGTCACGATGTTAGGGCAGAGAGGCAATTTGTGGGCACGTTGGCAGTTCTGGCATGTAACATGGGCGTTGCAATCACGGGTAACATGTTGCGTCGAAAAACATTTAGTGCAACAGCCTAGTTGGTTCAACCGCGTTAACCGACTATTTGAATCGGGGAACCGGGGGCATTTTGTTGATGAGTGACCATTGTGGTCACAGAAAACACAATTGTACCGAACAGGGTTACCTGTTGGTGGGGGAGCTCTGGCCGGCTCCGGTGCACGCTTCTGAGTGGGTTTTGCTGGGTTTTGGGTTGGTGTGGATGGTGTCTTCGGCTTAAGGGCATCACTGGTTGCTCTATGGAAGGACTTAGCCGATTTTGTAATTGAATTGCCGTTTACTCCAGAGTTAGATGGTTTAACAGGAAGCCGGTCTTTGCTTGGCTCCGTCAACAGTTTGGCTAGCTCCTTTGTGCGTGCATGTTCGTATAGTCCGTCCTTTAACTCTTGCAAGGACACGGATGTGCTATTGTAACGGCGATAAACTGTCTCCAAGAGAGTGGGGTTTAGCTTACTCAGGATGGCATGCTCCAACAGATCTTCGGACAAGGGGGCTTTGGTCACTTGCACGTATTCTTCCTCAGCATTGTTCCACTCCATCAGAAACCGTCTGAGGTCAGGGCCATCATCCGCTGGGGGGCTCATACTAAAGAGCTTCTTACGCAGCAAATGACGGTCAAGATCAGGGGATTCGTACTCCTGGATGAGGTTAGCGATGGTCCTCTCGTACAAACCCTCTGTCCAGATCCTGTTTCCAGCAAGACGTCGGGCTGGTCCTCTTAGGCACCGTAGAAGGATCTTGTACTTATCCGCTGGGGAATATTTGGGAGATTCGTGTATGGTTTGACGGAAAAGGCTCCACCAACCCGTCCAACGTTCCCTACGACCTTCAAAAATGGGGGGATCAGGCTCAGAGGCAACGGACACATAAACAGTCTGCGGGCTTGCGCCAGGTGTTTGATTCTGGGCTTGGTTGCCAGTGGTCTTATGGAACACAATGCTACTGAAGGCCGTTTCAATTCGTTTTGCACAGTCAACCAGCATTGGGTAATTCGCCACCACGGTCGGATGTTTATAATGAGACCGCCAAAACTGTTTGTATTCATTGAGTTTGCCCCTGATACCTCCGATGTGAACGCTAAAGTGATCCAACCCAGGGGACGACATGCGTGAAAGATCTACTGAACTTAGGCTATGGAGGGCCAGATCTGCGTCCTCACATAGAAATTTGAAATCGACCTCCTGTTGCTCAAGCCGTAAGTTAAGTTCCTCCAAGCTGAGAGCTTCAGCCTGAGGTTGTGGAGGGTTACCGAGATTAAGAATTTGTAAAGACATTTTGGATGAAACCCTTGGATGTGCGGAGTTTGCAAATTCAAAGTTAAATAAATTCTTAAGATTTATGGGTATGTCTGAGGAATGGAAATTCACCCTACTCGAAAGGTTTGGGAAACTTGTGCGGCTATGTGTGCACAAGAAGTGACCATGGATTGGTTAAATGCACAATGAAAAAGTGTGGTAAGTGGCAATGACAATTTACAACTATACAGTATAGGCTAGCACCAAAATGACAAAGTAAATAGAACTTAGATAGTCGCAAAAATTACTCAATGTGACTAGTAGCACATGGAAATCGCAAAACAATTTAAACACCACTCGCGCTAAGGCTAAACTTGAAATTACCTCATGCAAAGGATAACTAAATCTCACTCACAACAGAGGACATTACATAAAGCTTTCCTCACGCGGAGGTTAAACGCAAAAGTTTCTCTCAAAAAGGACAAAAGTGCAAATTTACGCTGAGGCTGAAGGTAAAATTATTGACGCACTTGTCAAGTGGTAATCACAAATAAAATAGGATACGCTACACATGGGTAAGACGACCTTTAACAAATTTTTTAGTGACTACATGAAATTGTAGGCTTAGCAATATCGCGCTAAAAGTTCTGTGACCAAGGACACGGGGTTAAGCTTACAAGAGGGGTTAGTAAGAAAATTACAGCACTTGCACAAAGGATGGTAAACCGAGGTACAAAATTATGGAAAAAAGTAGATTGGCAAATTAAGTCGAACAGAGCAAAATGAACGGTGCTCGCCTGGAGCAGTAAACAATGAAGTCTGAACAACGAAAGGGATATACCTTAGTTCCAGTGTCTCGGAACTTTCTGGTTAAATGCCAAAATTAGGTGAACAGATCATATGAACCGACGGGCATAGAAATTCGCAAGTTAATAGTAAAACATGCAGCATGCAACCTAAATCGATGACCTGAACATATCTAGTTCTGTCGTCTCAGAACTCATAAATAAACCTGGTTACACTGTCTTCCTTAAGCGTGTGTCAAATACTATAAAATTACAAAACTCTTCTCTCGTTCCAACTCAAGTCTGGGCATTACACTTTCTACAATGTGGCTGGTGCATGTGGGTAAGTGTGGTATAGCGAGGTATTTATTGCTTAAACAAGCTAGGTTACGTTAATTTAATTACCCAAAAGTCAAAGGTGATAGATCCGGTTCGAAGGACCACTCGTGTGGAGAATTTTTATGTGAATGGTTGAGTGGGAACTTAGTCCAGGAAAGTCTCCCTACGGCAATTACCCAAAGCTCAACAGGGGAGGATAATGAGCACTTACTCTCGGGACACAAACGCCCTGCTAATACTTTACTGCCATAGTTCACTGACCGTCACTCTTAAATACAAAAGGAGGCAATTTTACTGTCCAGAGGCCGGAGAACTCCACACAATTTTGAAATAATTTATGGCCTACTCTAGCTTTGTCAGGGCTAGAGTCATCTCACTCTAAGGCTCTGTTTCGATTCCGTCCCAGTGACCCCAGTGAGATGCTGTACAGGTAACTTACGTTAATGCAACTAGAGACAATAAAAAAAGGGGGGAACAGTGGAGTATAAAAGTATAAAGTAAAGTTAAATGGGGATCTTCACCTTCAAAGCACTAAGTTAAAGAGCGTACACTCGCTGATACCAACTCACCTGTTTAGAGTAGGTTACTCTCAACACCTTGGGTACTTCTGACCCGTCAAATAGTATAAATTAGCTAAATTCATATAGTGTGGTTAAAGATACCAAAATGTGTAATCTATTCCAAATGATTTATTACAGAAAAGGGAATGGAAATAACTCGATGATTTTAACACAACAAATTAAAAATTGGAAAAAAAATATCAGTAACTCAAATATAAGTTTTACATGTGATAAAATGAATAAGTGAATTTACAACAAAAACTTGAAAACGTTGAACGGAATTAACACGTGGATTAAACCTCAAACAGAATAAATAAGTCAAAACATTCTGATCAACAATTTGTGCGGTAGGATGCTGTGAGGTCTCAACATGTGGTCAGTGACCTCAAGCAATTACCAAGATCAAAAAAATATGAATACATTAATTTCCATGCACGCAGCCCGAAAGATGTAATGCCAAATAATACCTAAACTTAACTTATGAGAAATTGAAACTTATCTAAAGGGGGAATGGCCATTAGTTAAACTCACAAGATTTTTATATGTTGTGGGCGCCCGTGTCCTAAATGTGGCGGTCTTCAGTTTGCTCACTAGGCCTACAGTACTTAATTTGCAGAGTCAACGGCCCCCTCCAAGCTCTCCAACTAGCCCCCAAGACTGGAACCGACGTGCTGTAGAATTAGCAGCTATGCACTAACACTGGTCATTTGCTTGACCTCTTCTACGACGTATTCTTGGCTAGTTATTGTGTAAGGGGACAGGCTAGTGATGGAGAGTGGGAGCACGAGGTTGACATTGGAGCCTGACTGGGCAGCTCCGTTTCGTACCGTGGCCTGTATGTTTGTGAGGTCGAGTTCAGGTCAGCTGCGTCCTCCTTTCTTCCCAAAAAAAAAGCATATCTTGGTGCGTAGGTCTACAGTCTTGAGATGCCAACTCTCATTTAGGACAGGCTCAAAAATCTTGTGCCTTGTGAATTTCAAGCAACACACTTATTTAGAATACAAGGAGAAATCTTGCAACTCCAGGGGGCAAAGATAATCCTAATTCTAAACAATTGGCATACAGAATAAAAATGAAACTAAAAGGTAATTTAGCAAGTCGGGCTTACGTGTGTGGACAACCATACCTCCTAGACTAGCAGACTTGAGTTGTAATTAAGAGATTTAAAATACTGTACCTAAATACTTACGGTAGAATAATGTATACAAACAACACAAAAGTATTAATCTTGGGACACTCGCTTAAGAAAGAGACATTACTCACATTTTTCCCAACCGTGACGTCACGAACAATAACAAAGTCTACGTATTAACTATGAAGAAGAAGAGTAGTGAAGAAAATTCTTCACAAAGGTGTTTTGATTAACGGACATATGAGTTACTTGATATTTTTACCGTTAAAGGTGACATTTTTATCAACAGTTTGTTAACGTATGTCCTTATTTGAGAGAGAGAGAGAGAGAGAGAGAGAGAGAGAGAGAGAGAGAGAGAGAGAGAGAGAGAGAGAGAGTATCCATGCATTTATAACGGACAAACTTATTTTTTTTTTAAGTTTTTATAGTTTATATATGAAAGATCGAATTTAATGTTACTGTATTTAAATAATTTTATTTTTATTGTTTATTACTTCTCGTGTAATTTATTTCCTTGTTTCCTTTCCTCACTCGGGTAGTTTTCCCTGTTGAGGCCCTTGGGCATAATTATAGCATCCTGCTTTTTTAACTAGGATTATAGCTTATCTTGTAATAATAATAATAATAGTTGTTTTCACCATTCTTAAAGTTTCTCGCTGATATCCGATAATTATAGAATAAATCTTGATGCCATTTAATTAACAACTCTCTTAATTAATTTGTTAGCAATCGAAGAATATGTTGGACTAGAGTTGGAGACTCGCTCAAGCTCGATAGTTTCTTGTAAGTGTCCGCAACCTCACTATCCTTGTGAGCTAGGGATGGGTGTTATAGGGGAGGCTCTATGTCTGCTTGCTGAGTCATTAGCAGCCATTGCCTGGCCCTCCCTGGTCCTTGCTTGGGTGGAGAATGAGCTTGGTTTATCTCTAGGGTACTGCCCTGCTAGAGCTTTGTCCCCTCTACCAGGCCTTGGATAATTTGGTGTCTAGACGTGACTCCTGGAAATTTCATGTATGCCTAAGACTTACTTTTATTATTATTATTATTATTATTATTATTATTATTATTATTATTATTATTATTATTAGCCAAGCTACAACCCTAGTTGGAAAAGCTAGATGCTATGAGGCCAGGGGGTCCAACAGGGAAAAATAGCCCGTCGAGGAAAGGAAATAAGGAAATAAATAAACGATGAAAACAAATTAACAATAAATCATTCTACTAACAATAACAACGTCAAAACAGATATGTCATATATAAACTATAAAAAGACTTATGTCAGCCTGTTCAACATAAAAACATTTGCTGCAACTTTGACATTTCACGTCTCATGTACCGTCATTTGATGAAATGATCCTGATTTTAAGGTGCCCTTGAGTTAGGAGCCCAGCAAGCCATGAGACACCATTGACTGATAAGGCAGCTAGACTTCGAAACTCCGTCATTGATCCTCGTGGTTGTGACGTCACATAGCTTGCAATCTAATCACCGATTCTTCCATAGACTCGTGAAATTATTTCTTGGCATCGTGTTGAAAACTAGTGTGGAAAAGTTGTCGTTATTCGGGGTCGCCTTTAAATCTAGTATTATTAGATAAGTTTACCGCCAACTAGATCTTTAGTAATTCGAATTCCTTAAATATCTCTCTCTCTCTCTCTCTCTCTCTCTCTCTCTCTCTCTCTCTCTCTCTCTCTCTCTCTCTCTCTGTCTATATATATATATATATATATATATATGTGTGTGTGTGTGTGTGTATATATATATATATATATATATATATATATATATATATATATATATATATATATATATATATATATATATTACTAGTGTATCTGACCCGTCAAAAATGAAGTCTAAGTATATTTGACGGGTCTCGTACACTAGTGTGTACATATCATCATCATCATCATCTCTCCCATGCCTATTGATGCAAAGGGCTCAGTTAGATTTCACCAGTCGTCTCAATCTTGAGCTTTTAAAAAAAATCAATACTTCTCCATTCATTACCACCTATTTCACGCTTCAGAGTCCTCAGCCATATAGGCCTGGGTCTTCCAACTCTCCTAGTGCCTTGTGGAGCCCAGTTGAAAGTTTGGTGAATTAATCTCTTTTGTGGAGTGCGAAAGACAAGCCCAAACCATCTCCTTCTTCCCCTCTCCATGATCACATCCACTTATAGCACTTTAGTAATCTCTCATAGTTTCATTTCTAATCCTGGCCTACCATTCAACTCCCAATATTCTTCTGAGGGCTTTGTTCCCAGATCTACAAAATTTGTTTGATATTCTTTCATAGTTATACCACGATTCATGTCCGTACATTAACACCGATCTTACTAAACTGATATTTAGCCTGATTTTTATATGTAGCCTAATTTCAGGCGATTTGATTTCCAAATTTACTTAACCTAGCCATTGTTTATTTGGCTTTTATCAATCTTTCATTATACTCAGATTCTAAAGATCCTGTATTAGAAATCAGAGTTCCTGAATATTCAAATGATTCCACGTCATTAAACATTTCTCCTTCCTATATTTCATCTTTCATTGCATATTCCGTTCTCATCATCTTTTTACTATCTATATTGAGCCCAACCTCATGTGGTATTTCATGCATTTTTGTAAACAAGCTTTACAAGTCCTGTGGTGTTCTGCTAATAAGGACATCATCAGCATACTCTAGGTCTGCTAATTTCCTGATACCAATCCCGTCCAATCATTCTCCGCCATCCCCCAACTGTTCTATGCATTTCAAAATCCATGAGGAGGATAAACAACATAGGAGACAACACATTCTCTTCGATTACTCCAGTTCACTGGAAATTCATTTGATAGAACTCCATATACATTAACTTTGCATTTGCTATGCTAATGAACAGACTTAATCAAATTTACATATTTAGGAGGAACTCCATAATAACGCAGGACTCTTCGCAAAATTGGCCGGTGCACACTATCAAAGGCTTTTTTCATAGTCCACGCATGCCATCAAAAGTGCATTTCTATATTCTACACATTGCTGTACGACATGTTTTAAAATGAAAATTGGGCAGTACAACTTCTACCTTTTCTAAATCCTGCTTGTACACACACACGCACACACATGCATATATATATATATATATATATATATATATATATATATATATATATATATATATATAAGTGTGTGTGTGTATGTGTATGTGTGTGTTCAATAAAGGCAATTTTTCTATTAGTGTTATGGTAATTCCTGTACGAATCCTTATATCGTTGGAACTTCCGAAGTTCAAACAGGCTAACATAAGTCGCTCTTCATAGTTTAGGTATGATAGATCTGCTTTAACGTCGTTTCAATCATAAGGTATTTTATATTAGTTTTTCGTTGTTTTTGATCAAGTTTGTTTTTTTCCTCACTGGGCTATTCTTTCCCCTGTTGGAGCCCTTAGACTTATAGCATCCTTCTTTCCAACTATAGTCCATTTCTTTTAGCGAGGCAGATTTGCACCGACTCGCAACGGTGCCCTTCTAGCTCGGGAAAGTTCCCTGATCGCTGATAGGTTAGAATTATCTTGTCCAACCAATCAGCGATTAGGAAACTTTTCCGAGCTAAAAGGGCACCGCTGCGAGTTGGTGCAAATATGCCTCGCTAAAAGAAATTGACTATAGGGTTGTAGTTATCCCTGCAGGACTGTTTTGTCGACTCTCCATCTTTATCAAGACATTATTGATTTACAGTAGTTTAAAAAATACATTTATATAAAAGGTTTCAGCTAAATTACGAACAATTTATTCAATAAGGTCCTCAGTCAATTTCCCTTTTTGTAATATTCAAAGTATATATGAAGTATTGAATTACTTTAATTTATATATTTTTTCATTTTCTTATAAGATTTAAAATATTGTTGAATCGAATTGTAATTTAGCTGAACCTTTTGTTTTTTCGTCAAAATATTTACCGTTTCTTTAAAACAAAGGTTTAACGTTTAAGAATCTGAAGAAACTACCAATACGAGGATTACTGTATTGAACACCTTGGCGTCACTAAGACAATACTGTCTTTAATGAGAATTCCATGAGATATAAGCTGTGGCCTGAATGCATAAATAATTGTAAGTTTTCAGTTACTGTATTTAAGTAGATAGTAGCTTACTCATTAATACATTTTCATGTAATTAATTTATTACCTCCGCCAGCATAGTTGGAAGGAGGTTATGTTTAACCCCCTGTTTGTGTGTGTGTTTGTGGTTTGTTTTTGAACAGCTTCCTGGTCACAATTTTAATCGTAAAGTAATGAAACCTTCAGGGATTAACTGTTTTGTAAAAATCTGGAAATGTATATATTTTGGAAGGTCAATGTCATGGTCAAGCAAAATGTCCAATTCACGTAATCAGTCATAAGTTTGGACATCATTGTCACAAAGACTTCAAACTTGGTTCATATTTGAGTATAAAAATCCACGCCAATTAATACATTCAAAGGTCAAGGTCAAGCAAAAGGTCGAGAAATAAGCTGCCGCTGTGGAGGTCTGTCTTGTAATGAGTGCCCCTCTAATTTAAATTGATATTCTCAATGCTATTTGACTGGTAAAATAAGATAATGAAAGAGTTAAAGTACTGGCAATTTGAGCTGCTAAATATGTTAAAATATTTTGGAAGCCAAATTTCTGCTCTTACAATTTCTCTTTTAATTTTTCAAACCCATTTCCCCTTTAAGATATAGTTTTTTTTTTTTTTTTTTTTTTTTTTTTTTTTTTTTTTTTTTTTTTTTTTTTTTTTTTTTTTTTCTCTTAATGACCAGTCGGATGGAAATGTGACATCGCTTGACTATTATTACTCCTACCATTATTATTATTATTATTATTATTATTATTATTATTATTTTATTATTACCTCAGGCTACGAAGTTGGGAGGAGGTTATGTTTTTGCCCCTGTTAGTCTGGTTGTCCGTTTGTCATTCTGTCTATGAACGACTTCCTGACCAGAATCTTATTCATAGAACAGTGAAACATTCAGTGATTAATTATTACGTTAAAGTGATTCAATTTTGAAAGCCGTAAGTCAAAGGTCAAGGTAAAGGTCGAGCAAAAGGTCGACCAAATTAACCCTAAGGCAAGCTGGTTTCGAGAAATAAGCTACCGTAGCGAAGATCTGCACTCTCAGAGTAAGTTTCTAGTTTATTATTATTATTATTATTATTATTATTATTATTATTATTATTATTATCATTATTATTATTATTATTATTATTATTATTATTATTATTATTATTATTATTATTATTATTATTATGGCGCAATTGAAGAAAACCCAATGAGTTAGAAAATATGAATTCCTGAGGCAATACTCATGAAGGAAACTATTTGCGGTTGTCTAAAGTGTTTTATAAACATGAACAATAGCCCAATAATGGTCGAGGCTAATAGACGGCAAATAGTCACGCTATGAGGCATGTCTATTGAAATCCCTTGAATCGTGTTTCATTCACTTCGCCTGATGGCCGAGAACAT
The DNA here is from genome assembly GCF_036898095.1 of Palaemon carinicauda. Lineage (NCBI taxonomy): Eukaryota > Metazoa > Arthropoda > Malacostraca > Decapoda > Palaemonidae > Palaemon > Palaemon carinicauda. The sequence continues at coordinate 21,150,589 of NC_090763.1, read as the reverse complement.
CGATTCTTATAACTCATGCTCTGTGTATTCGTAGAGCATGAATGAAACGTTTTGCCCAGACTTGGTACAGCCGTAAAACTCTCTCTCTCTCTCTCTCTCTCTCTCTCTCTCTCTCTCTCTCTCTCTCTCTCTCTCTCTCTCTCTCTCTCTCTCTCTCTCTCTCGTGTATAGCAAGTGAATCCAAGAGAAAACCCCCACAAAGTCCGACAATGTGAACTACGATAAAGTAAACAATTTCAATATACATTAAAATAATCTTTGCCATTTACATGATATATATATATATATATATATATATTACTTATTTTATGCATACTTGATAACTGCTGGATTTTTTTTTTTCCTCCATGAGCTTGCACTACGCCAAGTTGAAATATTCTTCTTTCCTGTTCATTCGCTGACAACGGATGCCGTGTACGATATTTCAGCTTTGTGTAGTGCAAGTTCATGAACAGAGTGAACAAAAGCAAAAACAATGATCCTGCAGTGTCAAATATAGATAAGATAACAGAAATAAAACATGTAAATGACAGATAGGTTTTTTGTATACGGAAACAGTAAACGTAATCTTCATCTGCTGATTCTCATCTTAATTTGTTGGACAGGAACTTACGGTCTATTAAATTTCTTATTCCTGATCTAGATATTAATCTCTGGCACCGTCGTTCAAATAGTTCGTTATGCATGTTGCATAAGATTTTTCATAATTCTGACCTTCCTTCACATTCAGATCTTCCCGGACATTACCATTCTGTTCGTAATATTAGGTATGCAGTAAATTCTAATAGTTGGGCCTTCTCCATCATGAGGCTCAATACTACACAGTGTTCAAGAAGTTTAATTCCATCCATGGCCAAGTTGTGGAATGAAGGTCTGCATTCTATAGACCTTGTGTGGAATGATCTTCCTAATCGGGTAGTTGAATCGGTAGAACTTCAAAAGTTCAAACTTGCAACAAATGTTTTTATGTTGAACAGGCTGACATGTCTATTTTTATGATTTATATAAGAAATATCTGTTTTATTGTTTATATTGTTCTTTAAATATTTTATTTCAATTGTTTATTACTTTTCATATAGTTTATTTCGTTATTTCCTTTCCTCACTTAGCTATTTTTTCCTGTTGGACCCCTTGGACTTAGAGGATCCTGCTTATCCAACTTTAGTTGTAGCTTAGCTAGTAATAATAATAATGATAATAATGTGCACATCAACAGAAAGTGGCTCATTACTACTGTATGTATACATAATAGTAAGTCATAAATAAAAAGAAACTTCAAACTTATAAAAAAAAAATCTTTGCTTTATTTCAAC
>NC_090763.1:20799276-20804276 GCF_036898095.1 Palaemon carinicauda | reverse complement strand
TTCAATCTTTGTCGTTTTCTTTGTTTCACTTTCTTTCGCTTCACTCTTTGCCGATTTCTTTGAACCACTTCCTTCCTCTTCATCACGAGTTCGCTTCGTAGTTTTTTTAAAGAAGCTATGGATAGAAAGTTGCTTGATACAGCTTTTCAGAATGTTTCGAAAATAAGTTAGGGAAACATCATCAAACTGCGCAACTACACGACAAACCTGCAATTTCTTTGGATGGTATTTGTCGATGAAGTCGACCACGTCTTGATATTTTCCTAACACCTCTTTTATTTGCGCCGAACCTAACACATGTTCTACCTCCTCGATCCCTTCCTTGTCATCACTCATGTGCTCAGACATAGCATGGAGTTCCTTGAGCTCCTCTGTAGTAAGTTCGTCGTGATGTTCTTTTGCAAGTTCACTCACACATGCTTTTCAATAATTCCTTGCTTTACTTCTAAAGAAAGCATTTCCTTATTCCTTTTCTCACCACTACCACTACCACTTGCGAAACTAAGCCTTTTAGGACCCATGATTTACGTAAAATACCGTAAAAGGATGAACGTAAAAAATAACGATTAAAACACAGTTAATAGCAGAACGCACAGGGCACAACCACATGAAGCCGACGAGAACAGAGGAATGTCCCAAGCCACGCTAATTGAGGGTCCCTCCGAGGTAGAAATGCTGCCTTCTATCGGCGGAAATAAAAAATACATCCGGCGGCATGAGTACCATCTACGTGCACGGGTATTGTTTACTTCGGGTGTCGAAAAAAATTCGGGTGTAGAGTAGGAACGTTTTCGAATTGTACTTCGCGTGTCGAAAAATTCGGATACAACCGGTACGACGAAAATTGCTTACTTCGTGTGTCGAAATAAAATTCGGGTGTAGAGTCGAAAAATTGCTCGAATTTTACTTCGGATGTTGGAAAATTCGGATGTAGATACGTTCGTGTGTAGAGGTTCCACTGTATTTTGATCATTTAGTAATAAATTAACATTGATAATCAGTAAAAGAAGAGTTTAATTAGGGTAAACAGTAAAAATACAGTAACAAAAATGTAGAACCTTACCTTTGGAGTGAGGCGATGTCCAAGAGCAAAGTGTGGAGCGGTAGAGGAGGATGAAAATGGCTGAAAACTTTTACAAGTGGCAGAAAACGTAAAAACTTAACTTTACAAAACAGATTTATAAATGACAGAGAACATTAACTCTTAATTTTAGGAAACGCATCTACATATGGCAGGAAGTATTAACACTTAACTTTATGACTGCATTACAGTACTCAAGCTTATGACCTGTGAGAATTTTTTCTGGGTGTCTCTTTTCTAGGTGAGCCGCCGTTTTAAAGTAGCCATCTATACCAAACCTTAATTTCTTCCGTTGTCAGTGGGTCATCCTTCCCCCCCTGCTGTACTCTTCCTGAATGACGTTCACTCGCATAGCCTCCAACTCCTTCAGGTCATCCGTCGTAAGTTCTTCTTGGTGCTCCTCAATAAGCTCTTCAACTTCCAGACCCGTGGACTTCCCGATTGTAATGATCTCAGCAACTTTAGATTGAGCAACAGGTTCAGGATCATCATTTTCGGAATTGTCTTCAGTTTGGTCTGCGTGGAAGCCCTCGAAATCTTGTGCGAAGACGGCATCAAGCCACAGCTTCTTCCAAGCAGAATTCAAGGTGCTCCTCAAAACCTCCTGCCAAGCTTGTTCCATCATTTTGAGGCATATGACAATATTAAAATGCTCCTTCCAAAATTGACGAAGGGTGAGTTTTGTGCTCTCAATGATTTTGAAACATCTCTTGAAGAGATATTTCGTATAAAGCTTCTTGAAGTTTGAAATCACTTGTTGGTCCATGGGCTGGAGGAGAGGGGTGGTGTTCGGTGGAAGCTAGAGAATCTTGATGAAGGAGTATTCTACTGCAATATCTTCATGGAGGGAAGGAGGGTGAGCAGGGGCATTGTCCAGCACCAGCAGGCATTTCATAGGGAGGTGCTTCTCTTCCAAATACTTTTTCACAGTTGGACCAAAACAACTATTTATCCACTCGATAAACAGTTGTCTGTTTACCCAGGCTTTACCATTAGCCCTCCACAACACGTTTAGATTTTCCTTAGTGACTTTGTGGGTCTTGAAGGCTCGAGGAGTATCGGAGTGATACACCAGCAGGGGTTTCACCTTGCCATCCCCCTCTGGCATTTGCACAGAGTGCAAGGGTAGGCCTGTCTTTCATAGGCTTATGCCCAGGTAGCCTCTTTTCTTCTGCCGTGATGTACATTCGATGAGGCATTTTTTTTTCCAAAAAAAACCCAGTCTCGTCACAATTAAAGACTTGCTGGGGACTGTAGCCTCCCCATGACGCACCACCGAATGAATGCCTGAAAGTCTCTTAAATTTTTCAAACCACCCACGAGAAGCCTTGAACTCGGTGGGGGGGGGGGGGGGGGTTGCATCGATGTTCCTTCTCCTGCATCGGGTTCGGCCTGAGCAAGCATGAGATCACTGAAAATGGCGCTGGCTTTCTGGCAGATTATCGCTTCGGTGATAGTGTCTCCAGCCATTATTTTGTCCTTTATCTAGACAAGCAGCAGTCTTTCCATCTCATCGTGTATGTGGCTCCTCATGCTGGAGAAAACAGTCACGCCCTTAGAACGTGTTGCTGCTGTGATAGCTTCCTTCTGCTTCAGGATCGTTCCTATCGTAGACGGATTTTGGCCATATTCCTTCGCGAGCACACGTAACCGCATGCCAGCCTCTTATTTCTTAATTATTTCCGTCTTCATCTCCATGGAAAGCATCATCCTCTTCTTTCCCTTGACATCAGCGACTTTCTTGGGACCCATGGCTAATGATGTAACTTAATATCACACACGATAATAGTACGTTCTATGAAATTGTTATGAAATTGTTACGAAAATGAAATCACAAACACTAATTCAATGAGTACGATACCGCTTCCAGAATTTAAAGACATAGGAACACCAATGCGTAGATGCATGATGGGATACAGTACAGTAGATGCCGACCAATAGTAGAGCAGGATCTCATGGTGGTAACTAGCATCCAAGTAGAAAAATAACCAATGGGAATGCAGGAGGATGGTAGTAAGTTTACGGGCTGGCAGCACGCGAATTTTAAAATCCGTCTCGGATACGGTCGGGCTCCCGCTCCGTACCGCCTTTCGTTGTCCGAAACATTTTTCATAATCTGAGTCGTAAAATTCCTCGCATCTCCTTTCGCAAAGTGAAAATTTTGTAAGCCGATTCTTTCGTATCTAGAGGTTTGACTGTATAAAAATGATTTTTAATGTACAGTATATAGAAATTAAATTGTGTATATCCCTTTAAGAATATTTCCATGAGGAAAAGTAAAATGTGTGTGACATAATAAAGAAAATAATTGACAACTATTTGAGCAAAAAATTTGAAACAAGATAGCGATGTTTTTGCAGGCGATTATACCTGTTAATACTAAATTATTTATTTTAATCATTATAAACAGAATATGGCATGATCATAGTCATCCAAGTGTTTGGAAATAAGCCATAATTTTAGCATTTTTAAAACCTGGTAAGGATAAGTTTTTAGCAGAAAACCATCAATTGATTGCATTGACATCTTGCCTACATAAGATCATGGAGAAAATTGGTCAGTGCAAGACTGGTGTGGTACCTGGAGAAGAAGTATTTTTATCACCTATCCAGTGTGGATTTAGAAAAATGCACTCAACGATTGGTGTGTTGATACGACTTGAGTCCTCTATTTGTGAAGCTTTTGCTTCCTAAGACCACCATGTAACTTTTTTTATTTTATTTTTTTTATACCTTGAAAAGGCTTTTTCTTTTTCTTTTTTTTTCTTATACCTTGAAAAGGCATATGATACTGCACTGAGATATCGTATACAGGTACTTAAAACTATTCATAATTTGGGATTGAGAGGAGAGCTACCATTGTTCATTAAATCATTTGTTTCACAGAGATTTTTCAAATTAGAGTAGGTGAAACTATGTCAGAGCGGAAAAGTCTGGATGAAGGCATTCCCAAGGGTAAGGGTTCTAATTGTAACCCTATTTGCATTAGCCATTAATAGGATATCCTATGTTATTCCTCAAGAGATTCTCTCAACACTCTTTGTTGATGATCTCTCCATATAATTTGCTGGAGCTAGAAGGGCAATGGTTGACAGAAAATACAACTCTGAATTGACAAAATTATTCAGTGTGGTGATATGAATGGACTTAAGTTTTCGACTAGCAAAACTGTTGTTCATTACTGTCGTATTCGGGGAGTAGCCTACATCCAGACCCGGATATATACATCAAAGGTCAATGGATCCCATGTGTAAGTGAAGCAAGATTTTTTAATTAATATTTGATTGCATGCTGACATGGATTCCTCACTTGAAAGCCTTAAAAGTAAAATGTCTTGAGGCTCTAGATCTTTTAAAAGTTTTGTCCCGTACATCATGGGGCAGACCACAAAACTCTCTTAAAGTTATTTAAGGCTTTAATTTTTTCAAAAGTTAGTTATAGGTGTGAAATATACTCCTTAGCCACCCCAAGCCGATAAAAGATTTTAGATTCTATATACCATACTGGTATCAGATTGGCCAGAGGAGCCTTTAGAACTTTGGCTATCTCAACCTCCTTGTTGACACTGAAGAATTACCTTTAGACCTTTACTTAGTCTTCTATTGTTCTGTATTGGTTTAGACTTCAAGGACTTCCTAATTCTTTAGCCTATCAGACTATCAATGTTGTACGGCATTGCAGATATTTTAAGTTGCACTCAAAATCTCTTCAACTTTATGAATATTTTGAAAAAAAAAAACATTAGTAAACAGTCTTAGTATAGCTAGAAATAAAATGCTCCCATTTAAGATATCAACCCCTCCATGGAAAGTACCAGAGATATCTTTGTAAATATTTTATTGGTATGAAAAATAACATGACTGACTCAGAAGCCAAGTTTCTTTTTATGGAACATGTTGAAGTAAATAAGACATTGACTT
>NC_090763.1:20779276-20794276 GCF_036898095.1 Palaemon carinicauda | reverse complement strand
ACTCTTCCATTTTCCACTCTTACCCATGTATACTTGTTTTTATCTTTCTTTTTGAAAAAACTAGCACTTATTACCATCTCTTGTTCAACACACACATCTACCAGTCTCTCACCACTCTCATTTTCACCTGGTACGCCATACTTCCCAATGACACCTTCTACCTCTAGCATTCAAGTCACCCATGACAACTACATAATTCCTTCTACCCAGTCCTTCTACACACCTAGTTAATTCATTCCAGAACTCATTCCACTCTTCTTCATTTTTCTCACTATCTGGCCCATACGCACTGACAAACGCCCAACATTCCCTACCCAACCTAACCCGTACCCACATTAACCTAGATGATATCTCCTTCCATTCCACTACTTTACCTATCATCCATTCACTCAGCAATAAAGCCACACCCTCTCTCGCTCTTCCCCTTTCAATCCCAGACTCTCTACCAGACATTTCACCAAACATCACTTCACCCTTTCCTTTCATCTTTGTCTCACACAAGGCCAATACATCCATCCTTTTACTCCTAAACATACTTCCAATCTCACATCTTTTACTCTCTATCATACTACATCCACGCACATTCAAACACTACAAATCCAGAGTGTGGGGAGCAGTCACTCTTCCCCCCAGCTCCATCTCTTTGTTGATGTCTCGCAGGATTTTATACAGGAGATGGGGTTCCCAGCCCCCTCGTCCCGTCCCTTTTAGTCGCCTCTTAGGTCACGGAGGGATAACGTTGGCGCTATTCTAATTGTTTTTATGCCCCCGCTTATATACATATATATATATATATATATATATATATATATATATATATATATATATATATATATATATAGATAGATATTATATTTGTATATGTGTAATATATAATATATGTAATATACACATATATACATATATATATATATATATATATATATATATATATATATATTTATATATATATATATATATATGCATATATCTATATACTATTTATGTATACATACATACATATATATTTATGTATATATATATATATATATATATATATATATATATATATATATATATATTGGTGTGCTACTTTTATAAGCACACATTGAGTATGTGTTGTTTCAGATGTATGTAACTGGATAACAGAATACATCTTATTAGCTTTAAAGTATTTATTCTATAAAAACAACAGAGTTAAACATCTCCATCACTGGAGGAAGTTGGTTGGTCAGATGACCAATTCTGGTGAAGTATAGATATGAACTGACTAACTTATCGATATCACAGATATCGTATGCTTAGTTTATATAAGATTCGTCACAAACTCGGAAGACACCTGCATCCGGTGACGTCACAAACTTTCACACGCTGAGGCAATGTGTTGATGCTTAAGAAAAATGTCACATTGTTGACACTGCATTGTACGTCCTGTTTATGATTTGAATGACTACAGCAAGTCCCACGGCTAGCTCCTTCATCCAACATGACATATTACGTCATGTGTTTTAAACATGTAATATTAACTATTCTAATTATTACATAAGCTCGGCCAGCTATCTCAATTTTTTCACAAAAATTTAACAACAAACCAAAACATGGTTACTAGGTGTGACTGGACATATGTATTATTCTTTGTTTAACTTTAGCCATAATCAACCGAGGACGAATGTCCAAATAGGCACATTAAAAAATAATAACAATAATGCATATGAAAAAGATATTACCAAAGCAAAAAGAAAAATGTATGATAAAATAAAGATCATATATATGGTACATTGCTAGCAAATGATTATATGGTACCAAAAAAAAAAAAAACTACTGACTTACATATGATTCGGTAACTTTTTAAAGAATAATTGTTACATTTGTTAGAAACATATTAACATAATACTCAACTTTTTAGTGCACAAACACGAATTCCTGGTACGTACACGTACCACGGTTTCGTACATATATATATATATATATATATTTATATATAGGGCTGATATATTTTATTAGATGCCTATACATTCTGTTATATATTTTTTTTTTCTCTTTTCTTTTAACATTCCGGCTTATATATTTTTATTAGATGCCGAGAGAAAAAATGATTTATATCTTTTTTTTTTAATGTTTTAAATGTATTTTTAACAATGCAAATGTAGAAAATTTCTTCAATTACATATTACTAGCGTACTAACAGCTTTTCTTACAAACACTTCCCGACAATTTACTCCTTTAGCGAATGAGGTGGCCACTCAAACGGCTTTGAACTGAATCAAGTATGGAGTATTGTCGGGACTAGGCGAATCGTTCCTTTGTAGCTGCATGCTGTGCCGTAACCTACGCCAAACAAGGATGTTCACTGCGATAAATATCACCACCGTAAACGCCAGACCTGCCAGTAGTATGGGGTGAAGGATTTCCTTATAAGTCGGTGACAGGTGGTCCCTTTCGGTAAGCTTCATCAACCGCTTTGCCACATGTCTGTTATACGGGAGAGGGAGTGCTGGCATTGTAGAGGTCCACGTGAAGTTCGCGAAGTAGGCTCGTTCTCTGATGAGTGTCCGTAGACCAGTCACCATGGAATTAGGGGAAGTCCCAATACAACCATCTGCTGCAACGAAGATGTGTGTGAAGGACGTGGATCCGTCAGGGCATGATACATTGAAGCCGTCCTTGTCGTATCGTATCCACGAGCTATTGTTCAGTCTGCAATTGAACTCATTATTGTCAAAGGGATAAAGCTTATCCAGACAATTTTCACTTGTATGGGAGAGAGCACCGTCTAGCACTATACCTAACTCGCATGAATCCATTAAGTTTTTATGGAATTCAAATGAGTCAGCTGTACATATTTTTCTATCCATTGCGTCTGAACAGTGAGTTAATTGATTTAAGTCTTTAATGACCGTATATGTTTCCTTGTCTGGGGAAATCAATACGTGTCCTGTCAAACTGGATATTACTGGATTTGAGTGATTCGTCATGAAAGTCGGAAATGGTGATATCCTGTAAGATTGCCAGGCATCAGAAGAATCAAAGGGAATTGTAATCATAATCTTGTTATTATCTACGTTTACTGTAATTAGGCTGTAATAAAATTCTAACCTATGTTCGTCTAACAAAGGAACATAGCCTAGTTTATCCCTTCCGTTCTCCAGAATTAACTTTAAGTAACTTATAGGCAACAAAATGGGGCGACAATACACCTTTAGTTGCTAACGTGATATCTTCTACATAATCCTTGGATTTCTCAATGAAATGTGCAATTCTGTTATGTATGTGATCTATCTTTGAATCATAATACGTTAATGTTGCCAACAAATCCTGTACTTCCATAATTTGAACGATATTATTTGAATGTTCATTTACCAAATCCATAATTTTATTGATTGAAGCTAACTGATTCCTTAGTTCTGACATAATCAATTCATCTTCATGAGTCAAGAACTCAATTTTCTTATTTTGATTACTAATTTTAAGACGATTGGAAATTCCTAAACCTAAACTTGCAACAGACCCAAAGATGCTTAATGCAGCATAAATAAACGGATTCCGTCTTTCTTTATGTTCGTGTCCTACAGTCCACATCAAAAGGTCATAAGCCAAAGATCCTGTCTCGTCAGTCTTATTTTTCAAGTCATCAGATAGCATCTCTGCAACTTTTAATGTTGATCCAAGCAAACTCTCTGTAGTCAAATGAAAATGTCTTCTATGCAACTCATCCAATGAGGCAGAAAACCTTGAAATGGCGGTTCTTAAGCTAGTGACATCATTCTCTTGAAGAAAAATTGCTTGCATATTCACTTCTACAATTACGTTGGTTGATGTAATAAAAATGTCTAATTGTCTTTCAACTATAGTGCCATATTTAAAATTTATACTTTTAGTTTTAGAGCTCATCCCACACGAGAAAAATGTCTGAGCGAACAATATCACTCCCAACAACAAAAAATTCATCTTGGAAACCTGTAACGAGAAAAAATATATGTAATTACTCCTGTATTAAAAAGAAAACTTTTAATCACATAAAATAAAAAAAATTTTCCCTCACTTCTTTTCCTCTCTTTTCTTTTTAATTTCTTATGTGAGCCAATGGTACTATTCTCTCATCCGTGGGTTGGGAAACGTTTTGAACTCTAAACCTATTGGCCGTTAATGTTTCCAAAATGTTAAATGGGCCTTCAAACTTAGGTGTTAGTTTATAATTGAGCCCTTTCCGTACATTGATTTTAATATATACGTTATCACCCACGGTATATGTTTTAGTTGGTTTCGCTGTTTTATCATGATTCCTTTTCATTATAATTTGTGATTCTTCTAAATTCTTTCGAAGGATATCATATCGACTTATACTTGCATTTATACATTCTTTTAAAGGATTTGATAGATTAGTTGTAGGCGTTAATACATGGAAAGGCGTTCTAACTGGGGTACCATACAATGCTTCATGCGGTGACATTTTAATTGATATATGATATGAATGATTCAGAGTACTCAGTGCTGCCGGTATTGCAATATCCCAGTTGGGGTCTGATCCCCCTAGTGTTACCCTCAATATATTTAATATCTTCCTATTTGCTCTTTCCACTAGCCCATTCGACTCTGGGTGATATATCATGGTATTTATTTTCTTTATGTTGAGGAATTCACACAATGAGGTAAGAAAGTGATTATTAAATTCACCACCCGAGTCTGAGATTATCATGTGTGGAATTCCATGTTTACAAATGTAACACTCGTAAAACTTCCTAGCGCATTCAATCGCAGTTTTAGTTTTAAGCGCTATTAATTCTGTATATCGAGTTAAAGCATCTATAATTACTAAGAGGTGCTTATTTCCTCTGTCTGACTCGTAAAACCCTGTTAACAAATCTAAATGTATTCTTTCAAAGGGTTGATTGGGCACAGGATAAGCTCCTAGGCTGACAGGTGTTTTCGTATGCCCTTTGTTTTCCTGACATGTGTGACAATTAGCTATGTGTCTTTTTATATCTGTAAGCATTGTATGCCAATAAAACAATGATTTGGCTTTCTGTGACATTAATGAGAACCCCGGGTGTCCATGTAATGGATTTGAATGCAACCAATTCAGGACAGTGGAAATAAGTGAGATTGGTACTACTACCTGGTCGTTAGTTACATGTGGTGTATTGCGGGTTTTCCTTGTCACAGTCCTACACAGAATATTATCTTTGATTATATAATTCTGCTGCTTATACTTGATATATTCCTTTTCCTTATGATTGCCTTTCAAAGCATTTATAATTGTTTCTATTTTCTGATCTTTTCTTTGCTCAGTCTGTAACAATTCAGCGCCCCAGCCTAAATCTTCTTGTTCAGATATAGTTTTTACAATAGGCATGGATGTTGATATATCTATTAATTCAGCTAAAGGCTCCGTACAAGATGACACGGGGTTGCGTGATAATGCATCCGCAATGATATTTGCTTTCCCAGGTAAATACCCGATTCTTGCGCCAAAATCTTGAATGATCAAATGCCACCGAGTTTGTTTAGGGCTGTGGTTGAAGCCTTTAAAGAACTCTGTTAGTGGTTTATGGTCAGTAAGAACCTTAACGGGATAACCGTAAATTATGAACTTAAAATGCACTAGCGAATTAACAATAGCTAGCCCTTCCTTGTCTATTACTGCATACTGTACTTACTTTCGGAAGTTCTCAATTTTCGAGAATAGAAAGCTATCGGGAAAAATTGTTTATCATATTGCTGAAGCAATACCCCTCCTACTCCTAAGTCTGAGGCGTCTGTTGCAATGAAGAATTCCTTACCGAAGTCAGGAAATTTTAAGATAGGAGAACTACACAGTTCATCTTTCAAAGTATTAAACGCCTGTTGATGTTGCTCAGACCATATGAAATCTACGACCTTCTTCGTAAGATCAGTTAAAGGAGCGGCTATTATTAAATAGTTGCGTATAAAACGCCTGTAATATCCACTACAACCCAGAAATTGCTGTATTCCCTTGACATTAGTAGGTATGGGAAAATTACGTATAGCCGACACCTTATCATGGACTACTTTAAGACCTTGGCTTGACACCATGAAACCCAAATATATTAATTCTGTTTTGAAAAATTCACACTTACTAATCTTTACCCTTAAGTTATGTTGTCTTAATCTCTGTAGCACTAGTTCTAACTTACGTAGATGTTCTTCTAAGGTGTTGGAAAAGATTACAAGATCATCCATATAGGCATGCAATATATCCCCTAACAAGTCTCCAAACACTATGTTAATCATTCTTGTAAATGTTATAGGAGCACAACGTAAACCAAAAGGCATCCATAAAAATTCATAATGTCCCCTGGCTGTGCTGAAGGCTGTGTATGGGATACTATCTTCTTCTAATGATATCTGGAGAAAGCCTTTAAGTAAGTCCAAACTGGTAAAATATTTATTCTGACCTAACAAAGACAAAATATCGTCAGTACAGGGCACTGGGAATCGATCAGTGATTGTTTCCTCGTTTAGACGACGAAAGTCGACGCAGATACGCCATGTTCGATCTTTTTTCGGTACAACTATTGAAGGAAAATTAGAAGGGCTGTTTGATTTCCTAATGACTCCTTCTTCTAGCATTTTACCTACTTCATCATTTATTTCATTCTGGAATTTCATAGGGAGTCTGTACGAGGGTACATAGATAATTTTCTGCTTGTCCTTTAACCTTATTTGATGCTCGATCACATCTGTTTTTCCTAAGGATCCATCCGTAGTGGAAAAAACATCATGATATTTAGTTAAAAGTTCAAAAAATTTCTGCTGAATTTCTTCGTCTTGAATGTCTTTATTGATTTTATTTTTAATAGATCGCAAAAGGGATTCATCCGCAACTGATTGAGAGTGATTGATTTCAGCAACGGTAAGAATACGATGTTTATAAACTTCTACATCCAAGATATGTTGATTTTTGTGAATGACTAAAGTGTTATTTAAATGATTACAGACTTCAATATTACATTGTTGATGTGAGCCTACTGTATAAATAGCTTGTGTGACAGACAATCCGTTAGTTTTCAAAGTATCGGAAAGGATTAATATTTCAGATCCCGGTAGTGTTTTCTTTATTTGCACTATTAAATTCGAAGGTAGGTTTGGTTCGATAGATTGCGTGCAAGATGATATTACGGGTGAACGAGAATTCTGCTGGGTCGCGTATATTATTTCTTTATTAGTGAGACAAGTTATTGGTTCTTCAACGTACGTTACGGTTACATTTGTCGTCTCCTTTTTATCCAAAACTGATTTTAAGGTATTAGAAGACTTATAGAATTTCCCTTTGATATACACGCCGTGCTTGGCAGGGGCTAAGATAATGTTTTGATTTCCCATAGATGGGTATCCTATAATTACAGCTGGATACATATTAATGTTTTTTACAACAACAAATGTATCGGCAAACGTGCGATTACCGACTCTGAACTGAACATGAGTTATGCCTATGACATTTAATTCATTATTTCCTATACCTGAAAGTCTAATTCCTGATTTTTCAATCGGAAAGTTCGAAAACAACAAATGATGTGTCTTCAAATCCATGATATTACGTGAACTACCAGAGTCCAAAAATAACGTAAAGGATTTGTGTTCTAAATTTACAGCATATAAGGTTGGCCGTAACTCATTTTGGCTTATTATTGTATGAATTCGTTGCAAATCTACGGGAGCATGCACTGTTTTACTTAATTCGGCCGTGTGTTTCATAGGAAAATCTATTGTCTCACAATTATCTGATAAAACATTAAATTGATTATTCAATACTATTGATGTTGACATGAATGACCTTGACCCAACATCACTCTCTTCCCCTCTAGAGTTAACTATGTGGTATTTGCTTTGCTCTGCACATTCTGAAAATTAGTCTGACCTTGCGAGGTCTGGTTTGACGACCCAGGCTCAGCGATATTTGAAGAAGTGTTTGTTTGTTTTGGACTCTGAACTGCATTGACATTTGGTTGCTTCTTCTTATTGTTAAAATGAGGATTTTTCTTTTTATTTCCATATGGAACTGACTGTGGAATTGACTGTGTATTTCTGGGATATTGTTGTGTCTTACGCGAGTAACATTGACTATATGAATGCGTTGCAGTGTTGTGAATTGAGCAAAATTTCGTTCTGCAGTCTGCGCTTAAGTGACCTTGACGTTTGCAGTTATAACACGTCATTCCCGCTACTGGACTGCTAACTACGTTCACTGTTTGTGGCTTTGTTTCATTCTTTGCAAAAACTTGAGTTAACACGGGATCGAGATCTGGACACTTGGACATGTGTTTCTTTATCTGTTTATAGACATCCAATTCCGTACTTGCAGGCGTTAACTTCTTATCAAAACACCGCACTAAAGCTTCAGGCAACATAAGTGTCATGCAAGTCAAATACATTAATCGTAAAAAATCTTTCACGGAGATGTTATCGTTAGTAACCCAAGTGGAATGACCTAAAATGTCCTGATATTCGTTAAGCCTATCAGCTATGAGAGCTGCTCTCTCAATAACATTAAGCCGATTCATAGTGGCTTGATTAAGTGTATTTCGTAACGTTAATACTACATCCAAGGCTTCCTCACCCCCATAGATCGCGCGTAACCTAACTTTGAAATCATCCCAAGTAACTGCTTCTTGAAATGAAACACCTCTTAAATACGCACTCGCATCCCCCTTAGAAAAATCTATAAAACTTTTAGCTTCTTGTAATTGTACAAAAGGATCTACGATTTGTTTGGCATTTAAATGGGCATCGACGGATGAAATCCATGACTCCACATTTTGTGGCAAGAACCCGTTGACTCGACCCTGAAAAGGAAGGATTGCTGACCTGGCATTTACAAGCGTCACAATTGGAGGAGGATTAGTCTGGCCTACACCACTAGGTCCAGGGGAAGGACTCACAGGGGGAGTCATGACTGCTGTATTTTTTTTCCTATCTCTTCGACCCCTTGCAATTCTATCAAAATATCTATATGAGTACAGACGCCCACTGCGTAAACGCATATGTATAACAAAATTCCCGAAACAATGTCACTAATCCCATAACATTCCCCGAGAATTTCTGAAAGAAAAAGGAATTAGCACAAAGAAAGAGAAATTCTAAATGAGAATTCGGAGTTTCCTTTAACAAAGATTAGCAATTCACTCACCTCAGTAATAATCGACTAACGACTCGTGATAACTACACTTCACTGCCCAAACTGGAATGAATTAAAAAATTTGTACTTAGCTTATATATGGGTCTGTGTGATGTCGACACGTCCTCTCTCTCTCTCTTGATGTTTTGTTAGCGATGTATCGTTCGAGTTTCTTGTTGAATGTAGTGCTTCCTGGGGATGTTTTGCAATTGTTGAACGCCAGTCCTTGGGTTTCCTAGGATGTTGATTGAAGATTCAATTGGTATTCATAACATTTGTTAATGTTAACTGTTCCGTTGGACTATAATATTTAGTCAAAATTGTAGATTCATGTAGATAATGTTGAGTTCTTGAAGATCTTTCTCTGGTTTTACAGCTTTTATTTTGAAGTCTTGAAGATCTTTCTCTGGTTTTACAGCTTTTATTTTGAAGTCTTGAAGATCTTTCTCTGGTTTTACAGCTTTTATTTTGAAGTCTTGAAGATCTTTCTCTAATTCTTAGAGTTTAACCGCTGCCACCATTTATTGGTGTGCTACTTTTATAAGCACACATTGAGTATGTGTTGTTTCAGATGTGTGTAACTGGATAACAGAATACATCTTATTAGCTTTAAAGTATTTATTCTATAAAAACAACAGAGTTAAACATCTCCATCACTGGAGGAAGCTGGTTGGTCAGATGACCAATTCTGGTGAAGTATAGATATGAACTGACTAACTTATCGATATCACAGATATCGTATGCTTAGTTTATATAAGATTCGTCACAAACTCGGAAGACACCTGCATCCGGTGACGTCACAAACTTTCACACGCTGAGGCAATGTGTTGATGCTTAAGAAAAATGTCACATTGTTGACACTGCATTGTACGTCCTGTTTATGATTTGAATGACTACAGCAAGTCCCACGGCTAGCTCCTTCATCCAACATGACATATTACGTCATGTGTTTTAAACATGTAATATTAACTATTCTAATTATTACATATATATATATATATATATATATATATATATATATATATATATATATATATATATATATATATATGTATATATATATTATTACTTGCTAAGCCACAACCCTAGTTGAAAAAGCAGGATGCTATAAGCCCAGGGGCCCCAACAGAGAAAATAGCCCAGTGAGGAAAGGAAACAAGGAAAAGTAAAATATTTTCAGAACAGTAACAGCATAAAAATAAATATTTCTTATACAAACTCTAAAAACTTTAACCAAATAAGAGGAATAGAAATTAGATTGAATAGTGTGCCTGAGTGTACCTTTAAGCAAGAGAACATTTCCCTAAGACAGTGGAAAACCATGGTACAGAGGTTATGGCACTACCCAAGACTAGAGACAATTATAGTGCAGTAGTAAATCATTTGGGTGAAGAATTGTTTGGTAATCTCAGCATTGTCAGGTGTATGAGGACAGAGGAGAATGTATGTGTAGGCAAAGGAAAAGTGAACCGTAACCAGAGAGAAGGATCCAATGTAGTACTGCTTGGCCAGTCAGAGAACCCCATAACTCTCCATCGGTAGTATATATATATATATATATATATATATATATATATATATATATATATATATATATATATACACATACATACATACATACATACTGTATGTCAATGGGGCATATCCATATAATTACCCAGCTATTATTATTATTATTATTATTATTATTATTATTTTTATTATTATTAGCTAAGATACAACCCTAGTTTGAAAAACAAGATGCTATTAAGGTCAAGGGCTCCAACAAGGAAAAATAGCCCAGTGAGGAAAGGATATAAGGAAATAAATAAATGATATGAGAAAGGGTTTACAATTAATAAAATATTTAAAAAATAGTAACAACATCAATACAGGTAGGAAAGGAAATAAAGAAATAAATAAATGATATGAGAAGTAATTTACAATTAATAAAATATTTTAACATCAAAACCAATATTTCATATATAAGCTATAAAAACTTATGTATGTCAGCCAGCTCAACATGGAAAAAATTTGCTGCAAGTTTGAACTTTTGAAGTTCTACCAATTCAACTACCCGATTAGGAAGATCATTCCACAACTTGGTCTTAGGTTGGAATAAAATTTCTAGAATACTGTATAGTATTGAGCCTCTTGACAGAGAAGGCCTGATCATTAGAGGAACTAACTGCATACCTAGTATTACGAACAGGATGGTATTTTCCGGTAAGATCTGAATGTAAAGGATGGTCAGAATTAAGAAAAATCTTATGCGACATGCATATTGAACTAATTGAACGATGGTGCCATTAATTATCTAGATTAGGAATACAAAATTTAATAGACCGTAAGTTCCTGTCCGACATGGTATAATGAAAGAATTAAAACACCTCTTCAGAATACTTTAGATTGATCACCGAAAATCTTGAAAGCCAATTTTTGTGCAATTGAAGAAGACAGACTTATTGTCTCAAAATATTATTAATATTGAGATCCTGATGTTGAGGAGCCATTGTCCTTGATCTACTTACAATTATACTTTGAGTTTTGTTAGGATTCAACTTTATGCCCCATAATTTGCAATATGCTCTAATTTTAGCTAGATCTCTATTAAGAGATTCATCAACCCCAGATCTACATTCAGGAGATGGAATTGATGCAAAGAGTCTAGCATCACCTGCATATGCAACAAGCTTGTTTTCTAGGCAAACCATGTGTCGTGTGTATATGGTATGAAAAGTAATGCACCAAGAACACTACCCTGAGGAACACCCGATATCACATTCCTATACTCACTATGGTGCCCATCAACAACAACTCTTTGTGATCTATTACTTGAAAATTCAATAATGATGCTAAGAAATGACCCACCCACTCCCAACTGTTTGAGTTTGAAAACAAGGGCCTCATGATTAACACGGCCAAAGGCAGCATTAAAATCAAGGCCAATCATACAAACTTCCTGACCACAATTGACAGAATATTACAAACCACTTTATATGATAGTTATAGATTATGAGAAAGCTTTTGATTCTGTCAACTCTTCAGCAGTAATGAAAGCCCTTAAACAGATGGTCCTACCAGTATTAACTTATGCATCAGAAACTAGAAGGCTTACAAAAGCCTTAGAACATAGGTTGGTCACAACTCAAAGAGCTATGGAAGGAATAATGATGGGAATAACACTTAAGAGACAGAAAAATAACAACATAGATATAACAGTAAACTAAAGTAGAGGATATTCTAACAACATGTAAGAAGAAGAATGAACATGGGCAGGGCAAATAATGAGGACATAATAAATGGACAATAGAAATACTAGAATGGGTCCCTAGAGATGGCAAATGAAGCAAGGGAAGGAAGAGAAGGCAATGGATTTATGAGCTATGAAAATTTGCAGGTATAGACTGGTGTAGAAAAGCCATAAACAGACACATGTGAAAGGACATGGCTGATGCCCTAGTCTTACAGTGGACTATCAATGACTCATGATGAGGATTTGTATATACTGTATATACAAATTTTACTGAAGGTCCTCCACTTACAAACTTATTTGGTTCCAGAAAGTTGTTCTTAAGTTGAATTTTGTCCTAACCTGAATTCCATACCTATGATTTCCAGCTACAGAAGTCAACAAATAGTCAGGTTTCATATGAAAAGGATATCAAGTTATTACAAATGTCATTTTGCTTACTGCATTAAATGATATAATGTTTTATTAAAGTATTTATCTTATCTGTGTTATTTTCAGTTGGATTTGTGCTAGTATCTCCAAATGTTTGTAAGTTGAGGACCTTTTTATATGTATATATACACACACACTATATACTGTATACCGTGGATGCCTGGTGATTTATGAAGAGGTTGTCTTTTCAATATCTGTTTTTTTCTTTACAAAGCCATCCTTACTGTCCTCCCTTCAGTTGAATTGGCTATCCTGGTGGGTATTTAGCCTTGCATGGTGTATCGGCTGCACCGTGTTGACCAGTTTTTCTGATATTTTCTCTATAGTCTATGGGTTTTGTCAATCACTTTCTTTATATTTCTATACATGTTTTTGTTTTCAGTATTGTCAATTTAGTTTTTAAGTATGATGTTTCTTTTTTATTGCTATTAATTCTTAAGCTGTCTGGAGACATTGATCAAAATACACGACCAGTATGTCCCAGACTTATTCAGTGTCATTTACTGTATTGCAGTATTCATGGTCTTCATGCACATACTCAAGGCCCTACAGTTGTGGCTAGACAGTATGATATTCTTTTGTATTCAGAAACTTTGGTTTTTAATATGAGGCACTCATCTGAGCTCATAACTGGTTTTAAGAAGCCAATTATTTTGAAACAGGATGCCATTCCTAGGGCCAGGGGAATGGCGGTAAATATTAGGACTGTGAATCCTGTTTCTCATGAGAACTGCTATTAATGTGGATGTCATGAGATTCAGGTAACAAAAGTTTGTGGCAGGCATAACAACTTCTATTTGTGTTTGATCTACCGTAATCCAGACATGGATGATACTATCTTTGACTGTCTTCTTACCATTATGGTTAAGATACAAGATGATAGAAAAGCTTCCTTTTTTTCTTTGTTTTTGTGGTTTAAATGCTAAGCATAGGGAGTGGTTAAATTCCGTTTCTCCTACTGACTCCTATGGATTAAGAGTTTTGGACTTTGCCTCTGAATCAGGTTGTGAACAAATCATAAGTGAAGATACTCACAAGTCTGGCAACTGCTTGGACCTTGTATACACCAACTCCCCTGGCATTATAACAAGTAAGGTTGGTTCTCCAGCCTGTCCATGATGTATCATACTCGTGTAAGATTTATATAAAGTCTCAAGCAGACTGGAATGGAATTTTGAGTGATCTTTTGGGCTTAAATGGGTCACTTTTATATAATCGTTTTAATCCTGTTGTTCCTTTGAATGAGAATCTAGTCAGCATAATTGAGATGTGTATAACTTGTCATATGCTAAGGTACCGAGTGAAAGACAAACCATGGTTTAATGATGATTGTAGACATACTTATTTAGGGAAGCAGGAGGCTTATCATCTTTGGAAGGGTAACATCAGATTTGACTGGGAATAACTAGACTCAGCCTAGAGCTTATGCAACTGAAAGGGAATACAATTTAACCATAAAAGGATCCCATTGTGGTACAACCCAAGAACGTAAGTGGTAGGCTACCTTTAAATCTGCACTCTTTGATGTAGATGTAACAATTCCTCCTCTACTTAAACCAGATGCCTCTGTCACTCTTTGTCCAAAGGAAAAGGCAAACCTTTTGGCTGATGTGTTTGAGAGTAAGCAGAGTAATGAGAAACTTTATCTTCCTCATTCCTGTTTTCTTTAGGCTAAACTATCTAGTTTAGCTTTTCGTTCTAATGAAATTAAAGATCTCTTGATGGACCTTGATGCTTATGGACCCCTTTGTTCTTTTATAAAGAGTGCAGATTTCTTAGCTCCAAAATTACGTTATTTTGCACGTTAGCAAGAAGAGGTTCGTTTAGCACCTGTTACAGAATTGGTAATGTTACTCCACAATGTAAATGTGTTTTGTGGTTGCTCAAGTCCAACTGATTACCACCCAATTTCCAGAACTCCTATATTATCCAAAATTTTTTAATGTCTCTTGGCAAAATGTCTAAAGTTTTTTAAGGTAATCATCTGTTCCCTAGTTTGCAATTTGGCTTTTGTAAAGGCCTTGGAGCATGTGATGCCCTTCTTACAATCTCCCTTCACATACAGAAATCCCTTGATTGTGGTCAGGAAGTTCGTATGATTGGCCTTGATTTTAGTGCTGCCTTTGACCGTAAACCCTTGTTTTCAAACTCCAACAGTTTAATGTGGGTGAGTCTTTTCTTATCAGTATGAGTTTTTAAGTAATAGTTTGCAAAGAGTTAT